>NC_084624.1:1295409-1377909 GCF_033978795.1 Nerophis ophidion
GGTACGACAGTATAATCTCACTACAACACTAGTAACACAATAAGCAGATAAGGGATTTTCCAGAATTATCCTAGTAAATGTGTCTAATAACATCTGAATCGATCCCACTGCCCTGTCTTTTTTTTTTTTTCTCGTCCTTCACTCTCACTTTCCTCATCCACAAATCTTTCATCCTCGCTCAAATTAATAGGGAAATTGTCGCTTTGTCGGCTCGAATCGCTCTTGCTGCTGGTGGCCATGATTGTAAACAATGTTCAGATGTGAGGAGCTCCACAACCCGTGACGTCACACGTACATCGTCTGCTACTTCCGGTACAGGCAAGGCTTTTTTATTAGCGACCAAAAGTTGCCAACTTTATCGTGGATGTTCTCTACTAAATCCTTTCAGCAAAAATATGGCAATATCGCGAAATGATGAAGTATGACACGTAGAATGGACCTGCTATCCCCGTTTAAATAAGAACATCTCATTTCAGTAGGCCTTTAAAGTACAATATATTGCATAATCCACAGGTGACAAGCAAGACCACTTAAAAGATAGAAGTTTAGTTCCCGGTTGCGACAAGAACAGAAATGAAAATCATTAGTTTGGTGACTTAAGTTAGTCTTTGAGTTTTAAACATCTAGATCCTCTTAGTAATCACTAAAAACCGTCAGGAAGTTGTATTTTCTATAGAATAGGGGCGGTATAACTTGGTTGGTAGAGTGTCCCTGCCAGCAAGTTGAGGGTTCCAGGTTCGATCCACCATCCTAGTCACTGCTGTCGTGTCCTTGGGCAAGACACTTTACCCACCTGCTCCCAGTGCCACCCACACTGCTTTAAATATGTAACTTAGATACTGGGTTTCACTATGTAAAGCGCTTTGAGTCACTACAGAAAAGCACTATGTAAATATAATTCACTTCACTTCACTGCACTAGAACATTAATGCTTACAGGTGGGATTTACTGCCTCGTTGTGGTCAAATAAATCTCTCGTGTTTTTTCCAGTTTCATAGATAATTTAAGATTAGAGGTTTATTTGCTGATATTCCGATATTGTCCAACTCTTAATTATTGATACCAATATCAAAAGATACAGATATATACAGTTGTGGAATTAACACATTATTGTGCCTAATTTTGTTGTGATGCCCCGCTGGATGCATTAAACAATGTAACAAGGTTTTCCAAAATAAATCAACTCATGTTATGGAAAAAAATGCCAACTTGGCACTGCCATATTTATTATTGAAGTCACAAAGTGCATAATTTTTTTGAACATGCCTCAAAACAGCAGCTTGGAATTTGGGACATACTCTCCATTGGAGAGCATGAGGAGGTTGAGGTGGGCGGGGTTTAGGTGGTTGGGGGTATTTTGTAGTGTCCCGGAAGAGTTAGTGCTGCAAGGGGTTCTGGGTATTTGTTCTGTTGTGTTTATGTTGTGTTACGGTGCGGATGCTCTCCCGAAATGTGATTGTCATTCTTGTTTGGTGTGGGTTCACACTGTGGCGCATATTTGTAACAGTGTTAACCTTGTTTGTTGCCTGGGCGGCATGGCGTAGTGGGTAGAGCAGCCATGCCAGAAACCTGAAGGTTGCAGGTTCGCTTCCCACCTACTGACATCCAAATCGCTGCCGTTGTGTCCTTGGGCAAGACACTTCACCCTTGCCCCCAGTGCCGCTCACACTGGTGAATGAATGATGGATGAATGATTGGTGGTGGTCGGAGGGGCCGTAGGCACAAACTGGCAGCCACGCTTCCGTCAGTCTACCCCAGGGCAGCTGTGGCTACAAAGGTAGCTTACCACCACTCGATGTGAATGAATGATGGGTTCCCACTTCTCTGTGAGCGCTTTGAGTATCTAACAATAGAAAAGCGCGATATAAATCTAATCCATTATTATTATTATTATTGTTTATATGGCCACCCTCAGTGTGACTGGTATGGCTGTTGACCAAGTGTGCATTGCATTCACTTGTGTGTGTGAAAAGCCGTAGATATTATGTAATTGGGCCGGCACGCAAAGGCAGTGCCTTCAAGGTTTATTGGCGCTCCCTACGTTTGTGTACACAGTGGCGTTTTAAAAAAGTAATCCATTTTACTTTTTGAAACAGATACCGATAATTTCCGATATTGCATTTCAAAGCATTTATCGGCCAATAATAATATCGGCAGTCCGATATTATCAGACATCTCTATTTAGGACTAATTGAAATGCCATGCGTTTCAGTTTATCCGTGCCCGCTGTTCAGCGTGCGCTTCCGGAAGCCGCTTTTCGGAGAGACGGGTCACACCATCATGAATCTGCTTGCAGTAAGACCGCCTCCTTCACTCTAAAGGCACCATGTCTCCTCATCGTCATCTCCACCAGCTCTAATCGCCTCACGTTGTCTTTATTTTTTTCAGGACTTCCGCAACTACCAGTATGCGCTGCCAGTGGTGAAAGGTTTGGTGATGGACATGGAGGTGAGGAAGACCAGCATCAAGATCCCCAGCAACCGTTACAATGAGGTGAGTCTGAGTCTGACAGTGCAAGAGGAGACAAGAAGTAGACAGAGCTCTTTGATGTCAATCAATCAATGTTAAGTTTTTTAGCCCTAAATCACAAGTGTCTCAAAGGGCTGCACAAGCCACAACGACATCCTCGGTTCAGAGCTCACATCAGGGCAAGGAAAAACTCACAACCCACTGGGATGTCAATGTGAATGACTATGAGTACCCGGAGGGAACCCACGCGGTCACGGGGAGAACATGCAAACTCAATATGATGATACATGCAATTCAAACAATCAATACATACAAGTAATCATTAAAAAAAATATGTGTGGTTTTCATCCTGGTCGTGGAATTGTGGACCAGCTCTATACTCTGGGCAGGGTTCTTGAGGGTGCATGGGAGTTTGCCCAACCAGTCTACATGTGCTTTGTGGACTTGGAGAAGGCATTGGACCGTGTCCCCCGGGAATTCCTGTGGGGAGTGCTCAGAGAGTATGGGGTATCGGACTGTCTTATTGTGGCGGTCCACTCCCTGTATGATCAGTGTCAGAGCTTGGTCCACATTGCTGGCAGTAAGTCGGACACGTTTCCAGTGAGGGTTGGACTCCGCCAAGGCTGTCCTTTGTCACCCATTCTGTTCATAACTTTTATGGACAGAATTTCTAGGCGCAGTCAAGGCGTTGAGGGGTTCCGGGTTGGTGGCCGCAGGATTAGGTCTCTGCTTTTTGCAGATGATGTGGTCCTGATGGCTTCATCTGGCCGGGATCTTCAGCTCTCGCTGGATCGGTTCGCAGCCGAGTGTGAAGCGACCGGAATGAGAATCAGCACCTCCAAGTCCGAGTCCATGGTTCTCACCCGGAAAAGGGTGGAGTGCCATCTCCAGGTTGGGGAGGACACTCTGGCCCAAGTGGAGGAGTTCAAGTACCTAGGAGTCTTGTTCACGAGTGGGGGAAGAGTGGATGGTGAGATCGACAGGCGGATCGGTGCGGTGTCTTCAGTAATGCGGACGCTGTATCGATCCGTTGTGGTGAAGAAGGAGCTGAGCCGGAAGGCAAAGCTCTCAATTTACCGGTCGATCTACGTTCCCATTCTCACCTATGGTCATGAGCTTTGGGTCATGACTGAAAGGACAAGATCACGGGTACAAGCGGCCCAAATGAGTTTGGGTCTCTCCCTTAGAGATAGGGTGAGAAGCTCTGCCATCCGGGAGGAACTCAAAGTAAAGCCGCTGCTCCTCCACATGGAGAGGAGACAGATGAGGTGGTTCAGGCATCTGGTCCGGATGCCACCCGAACGCCTCCCTAGGGAGGTGTTTCGGGCACGTCCAATCGGTAGGAGGCCACGGGGAAGACCCAGGACACGTTGGGAAGACTATGTCTCCCGGCTGACCTGGGAACGCCTCGGGATCCACCGGGAGGAGCTGGACCAAGTGGCTGGGGAGAGGGAAGTCTGGGCTTCCCTGCTTAGGCTGTTGCCCCCGCGACCCGACCTCGGATAAGCGGAAGAAGATGGATGGATGGAGATGGAAGGAAAAACAAACAACAAACAGACATGTAAATTGGAATGGCCATTCACATTTTCAACATAAATTACAGTACGTTCAATATTTACAATGTGATACAGTACTTGATTCAGTCCTTGTTTTTACCAAAAAAGGTATAAGCGCAACACGACAGTTCATTAAACGACCTTTCAAAGTCCACGTTGTGGTGGCAGTGTCCAGAGGGGTTTTAGTGAAGGTAAATGTGAAAGTTGGGGAGGACAGAAATGAAATGCGTTTATGGAAAAACCAAAGGGAAAAAACAGAGCGGCTGCTGAGGAGCCTCCTACCCGCCTGGGGCTTGGTTGGGTGGATTCAGTTCGGTTGGTTCGGTTCCAGGCATCAAGCTTCAGACTCTAGTTCAGGTTCTAGCTCGCCATCCAACATGGCCAATTCCGCAGATAAGTCACACTTAAACACTCTCGCACGACGACCCACGGCTTCAGTAGTTGGCTCCTGCAGCAACGTCCCTCTCGCTCTTCCTGGAAGCAGCCACTACTGGATTTGATGCTTCCCGCAACAGGTCACGTGACCGCGTGACGCAATGACGCAAAGACACAAAAATAAATAGGATATTTAATTGGGATTTGAAAGGTTATTTAAATAGAAAGGATATTTAAGTAGGGCTTCACGGTGGCAGAGGGGTTAGTGCGTCTGCCTCACAATACGAAGCTCCTGCAGTCCTGGGTTCAAATCCAGGCTCGGGATCTTTCTGTGTGGAGTTTGCATGTTCTCCCTGTGAATGTGTGGGTTCCCTCCGGGTACTCCGGCTTCCTCCCACCTCCAAAGACATGCACCCGGGGATAGGCCCCTCCCACCTCCAAAGACATGCACCCGGGGATAGGCCCCTCCCACCTCCAAAGACATGCACCCGGGGATAGGCCCCTCCCACCTCCAAAGACATGCACCCGGGGATAGGCCCCTCCCACCTCCAAAGACATGCACCCGGGGATAGGCCCCTCCCACCTCCAAAGACATGCACCTGGGGATAGGCCCCTCCCACCTCCAAAGACATGCACCCGGGGATAGGCCCCTCCCACCTCCAAAGACATGCGCCCGGGGATAGGCCCCTCCCACCTCCAAAGACATGCACCCGGGGATAGGCCCCTCCCACCTCCAAAGACATGCACCGATTGGCAACACTAAAATGGTCCCTAGTGTGTGAATGTGAGTGTGAATGTTGTCTGTCTGTCTGTGTTGGCCCTGCGATGAGGTGGCGACTTGTCCAGGGTGTACCCCGCCTTCCGCCCGATTGTAGCTGAGATAGGCGCCAGCGCCCCCCGCGACCCCAAAAGGAAATAAGCGGTAGAAAATGGATGGATGGATGGATATTTAAGTAAAATGATATTTAAATAGAAAGATATTTAATTAGAAATAATATTCAATGGGGTTTTGAGAGGATATTTAAATGAAATTATTTAAATAGGAAGATTTAATTGGAAAGAATATTCAATGGGGTTTTAAAAGGCTATTTAAATGAGGATATTTAATGGGGTTTTGTCACCCAGGTTACACTTTTCTCTCAGGGTGTTCTCCCCTAGCCTTTTGTCTTCACAGACAAACTAGCAGTGGTTGGGGGATGCCAGGGCGTGTCCACAAAGTGGGCGTGCGCATCACGCCTCTGGGGACCATTGCAATAAACTGTAGTAGGGCACAAGATTTTAATTTTTATTAAGTGGCATTAAAAAGCATTAATATACCTGCAAAAACATTGCTAATCCTCGGGAATGCAAATTTGGGAGCCGGTGATATCTGACTTATTTCCCCTGCAATCGGTGCCCTGGAAGTCTCACTTCCCACGCAGCTCGGTGCAGTTTGGCATCCGAATGCAGCTTTAATCAGACGTGGACCGTGTGTGTGCGTGCAGCTGATGAAAGCCATGAACAAGTCCAATGAGCACGTGCTGGCCATGGGGGCGTGCTTCAACGAGAGGGCCGACTCCCACCTGGTGTGCGTGCAGAACGACGACGGCAACTACCAGACGCAGGCCATCAGCATCCATCACCAGCCGCGCAAAGGTGACGACACAAACGCTCACCTGGGTCTTCAGAGACGTCCTCCTGAAGTGAGGCACTAATGAATCCATCCTATTGATTTTGTTTTCAGTGACCGGCGCCTGTTTTCTTGTGTTCAGCGGCGCCCTGAAGGCCTCGTCTGGCTTCTTGGCCAAAACAAGCATCGTAGAAGGCAAGACCCACTTGGCACCGAGTTAATTTTTTTTGTTTTTTAGAAGCTGCGTAAGAAGCAAACAAATGTTCTCTTTGCCTCGCTCAGATGGCGTGATGATCCAGATCACGGCCGAGACCATGGACTCACTACGGCAAGCGCTGAGGGACATGAAGGACTTCACCATCACGTGCGGTAAAGCTGACCAGGAGGAGAACCAGGAACATGTGCACGTGCAGTGGACCGAGGACGACCACAACTTCAACAAGGGGTGAGAACCAGGAGACCGGCGGAAGGGGGAAGGGTCACATTTAGAGATGTCCGATATTGGCTTTTTTGTCGATATCCGATATTACCGATTCCGATATCAACCGATACCAATATATATATTTATACGGTCGTGGAATTAACACATTATTATGCCTGATTTTTTTGTGACGCCCTACTGCAGGGGTGCCCACACTTTTTCTGCAGGCGAGCTACTTTTCAATTGACCAACTCGAGGGGATCTACCTCATTTATATATATCATTTATATTTATTTATTTATGAAAGAGACATTTTTGTAAACATGTTAAATGTGTTTAATGATAATACAAACATGTGTAATACATATAGATGTCTTTCTTTCACGAAGACAAGAATATAAGTTGGTGTATTACCTGATTCTGATGACTTGCATTGATTGGAATCAGACAGTAATGATGATAACGCCCACATTTTCAAATGGAGGAGAAAAAAAGTTGTCCTTTCTGTACAATACCACATGAAAGTGGTTGGTTTTTGGCATCTAATTCATCCAGCTTCCATACACTTTACAAGAAAAACATTGGCGGCAAATTCCGTAGCTTGCTTGATTGACATTCACGGCACCCGAGGGTCTTGTGAGATGACGCTGGCTGCTGCCAGTTCATTATTATGAAAAAATGACAGAGAGGAAGGCGAGAAACACTTTTTATTTCAACAGACTTTCGCGCCGTCCCTTCCGTCAAAACTCTAAAGGCCGACTGCACATTTCCTATCTTCACAATAAAAGCCCTGCTTCATGCTGCCTGCGCTAACAAAATAAGAGTCTCGGAAAACTGGCGTGCACAAGCGATCCCTCAGAAAGCTGGCGTGCACATCACTTGTGCATGCCAGCTTTCCGAGACTCTTATTTTGTTAGCGCAGGCAGCATGAAGCAGGGCTTTTATTGTGAAGATAGGAAATGTGCAGTCGGCCTTTAGAGTTTTGACGGAAGGGACGGCGCGAGAGTCTGTTGAAATAAAAAGTGTTTCCCTCCTTCCTCTCGGTCATATTTTCATAATAATGATCTGGCAGCAGCCAGCGTCATCTCACAAGACCCTCGGGTGCCGTGAATGTCAATCAAGCAAGCTACGGAATTTGCCGCCAATGTTTTTCTTGTAAAGTGTATGGAAGCTGGATGAATTAGATGCCAAAAACCAACCACTTTCATATGGTATTGTACAGAAAGGACAACTTTTTTTCTCCTCCATTTGAAAATGTGGGCGTTATCATCATTACTGTCTGATTCCAATCAATGCAAGTCATCAGAATCAGGTAATACAGCAACTTATATTCTTGTCTTCGTGAAAGAAAGACATCTATATGTGTTACACATGCTTGTATTATCATTAAACACATTTAACTTGTTTACAAAAATGTCTCTTTCAAAAATAAATAAATATAAATGATATATATAAATGAGGTAGATCCCCTCGAGTTGGTCAATTGAAAAGTAGCTCGCCTGCAGAAAAAGTGTGGGAACCCCTGCAGTAACCATTCTCCAACTTCAAAAAGAAACTGAAAACTTACCTATTAACCACCTATATTGAATGCCTCATGTGAGGTAGACTACTGTTGGGTTTTGCATGGTTGAATGTATGTATGTATGTATGTGTATGTATGCTTGCTTTAGTACTATGTTCTTGTGTTTATTATCTAGCGTTGTTTTTGTTTTTTTTCTTGTTTGCTACCATGTTTCATCTTTCCATGTATATACTGTCCTCTGGAACCCCTGTCAAAAGCTTCTTCTAGCTTATTTGGGGGACTCTTTCACGTACCAACATCTTTAAATGATGACATTCACTACTATTGTAATTGTTATAAGTGGTATTGTGAATAAACTTGTGAAACTTGAAATGCTGCGTTGGGACAGGGCACCTCCGTCCACTGCAAGCTGCAAAGTGTGTACCATGCAGGGCAGACTATCCACACCAAACTCCACCGTCGTGCGTTGTCCCTGACCACAACTTGAGCTTTTGCCTTAGGGTGGTTTTTGTTGTGTTTTTGTTTTTTCTCGGCGCAGTCTTTAAGTGACAACTGTGTGATACCAGTTTTTTTCGGTATTTGCTTTTCATCCATCTTCCGCTTGTATTCATCGTGTATCTCCTAATGATTCTTGAAGAGGTGGGAGATCAAATTGCTCGTATCAAAGGAAGACCTTTTGGTTCCTCCTCTCCTAACCAACTTTTTGCAGTCATTGCAAATTGCCAGTTTTTAATCCGTCAGACACTTTAAAATAATCCCAAACCATAGACATGGTGTCGTTAGTCATCGAGCGAGCTCGCTAGTTAGCTGCGGCTACAGCACCGGCAACAACACACTCTTGTTGTTGTTATGCTGCGCTCGGGGAAGTTTGATGAGGTCATCAAGCGTCGACGGTAAACCTCTCATGTGTTGTGTGTTGGGAGAGGGGAGGGGCTGATAACTGGGTTTATATCCGTGCTTTTACCGCTCCGTACTACGGCGTTTTAAAAAGTCATTAATTTTACGTTTTGAAACCAATACCGATAATTTCCGATATCACGTTTTAAAGCATTTATCGGCCGATAATATCTCTAGTCACATTATTAGGTAGACCTGTCCCGAATTATTTCGTTTGTGTTGGAGCTGTGTTGGAGCCACTATGGATTGAACTTTCACAGTATCCTGTTAGACCCGCTTGACATCCATTGCTTTCGGTCCCCTAGGGGGTGGGGGGGGTTGCCCACATCTGAGGTCCTCTCCAAGGTTTCTCATAGTCAGCATTGTCACTGGCGTCCCACTGGATGTGAATTCTCCCTGCCCACTGGGTGTGAGTTTTCCTTGCCCTTTAGTGGGTTCTTCCGAGGATGTTGTAGTCGTAATGATTTGTGCAGTCCTTTGAGACATTTGTGATTTGGGGCTATATAAATAAACATTGATTGATTGATTGATTGATAATAGCAACCAAAGAAGGTCTAAATATTGTAAAGGTACACACACAATATTAAAATGGAACAATTTCATGTGTTTCAGTGTCATCAGCCCAATCGACGGCAAATCGATGGAGTCCATCACCAGCGTGAAGATTTTCCACGGCTCCGAGTTCAAAGCCAATGGCAAAGTGATCCGCTGGACAGAGGTAAAGCCCAGCTAATAAATAAAATATTTACCTTTGACATGACACACCTCATCATTAGTGTCAACTAGGGTTGGGCGATATATCGATATACTCGATATAATCACTATATATATCGATATACTCGATACATCGCGGGTTTGTCTCTGTGCGATATAGAAAATGACTATATTGTGATATTCGAGCAAACATTCTCATGTACTTGCTTTTAATTGCTGGCATTACACTACATGCATTTCCCACTCTTTGTTGTCTCTCCTTCTCACAGAGACATAAAACAAGCGCACCTTCTTACACATACTGCCGCGCGTGCAACGTCACACGCCCTCCCCAAGCACAGAGGTAGTTAAATGGGTAACATTAGATGTGATGCTAACGGTGCGTTGCGAGTGGTAATACGAGAGGTGGAAGGTGCCGATCTGGTAACAAATGTAAGAAGACTTAACTCCCAAGAAAAACAGCACGGGGTGCATCGTCTGGCGGTGTTTTGGCTTCAAGCGGGAAGATGTCGAACAAGTATTCGGCAAAAGCGTTGCTCCAAAAGTAGCACTTACTGCTAATTTGTAGCATGACTTGAAAAGTCACCTGCTAGAAAATGTAGAGTTTTTGAAACTCCGCATGTCAACATCTCTGTTCGGTGCCATAACCACAAACTGCTGAAGCAACCATTTCCACATCAACACCGTATGAAACAAATAGTCAACAACAGAAGGAGATAATGTCCGTATGTTTGACAATTATGCGGCAAAAGCGTTGCTGCAAAAAGTAGCACCACTGCTAATTTGTAGCATCATTTGAAAAGTCACCCACTAACCCAGGGGTCGGGAACCTTTTTGGCTGAGAGAGCCATGAGAGCCAAATATTTAAAAATGTATTTCCGTGAGAGCCATATAATATTTTTTAACACTGAATACAACTAAATGCGTGCATTTTTAAGTAATACCAACATTTTTAGAGTATAATAAGTCTCCTATTTTTTTTAATAACATTGTTATTCTGAAGCTAACCAATAATTAATATAATACTTCTTCCCATTAGTGCACTTCTTTAACTGGTGGGATAGAAAATGGATGGATGGATTAAAATGCATGAGAATGTTATATAATTTGAACGTCATTTTTAACACTGTGATTACCAGCGGAATTATTAATGACTTATCGTGTTAAACAATGTCAGCTAAGATTTATCTGAGAGCCAGATGCAGTCATCAAAAGAGCCACATCTGGCTCTAGAGCCATAGGTTCCCTACCCCTGCTCTAGAGAATGGAGAGTGCTTGAAACTGCATGTCAATATCTCCGTTCGGTGCCACACCCACAAAATGAAGAAGCAACAATTTTCAGATCAACACTGTATGAAAAAAAAAAAAAAATCAACATCAGATAACGTCTGCAGGAACCTACCACAGAATTAAGGACATACACTATTTGATTTCCTATTATGCAGCTCATTTTTATTTGACAGTTTTTGAAATATCCTGTGTGACATCATGCACAAAAGTGCACTGTATTTGTTTTTAACTATTGTAGTGGTGTTCTGTACAAAAAGTGCACTTTAATTTAGTGTTGTTTTGATATGTCCGAGGATACCGAGGATGTCGTAGTGGTTTGTGTTGTGGTTTGTGCAGCCCTTTTGAGACACTAGTGATTCAGGGCTATATAAGTAAACATTGATTGATTGATATGTCATCTTAGTGACATCATGCACAAAAGTGCACCAATAGCTTGTTTTAAAATGTCTCTGACAATCTTGCACTTTCTGTTTTGAAATGACATGAATGTTTGTGCCACTGCTTAATAACTGTTTAATAAATACAGTTGTGATTTCCCTCTCTGCATGAAAGTTTAAAAGTAGCATATATTAATGCAGTATGAAGAAGAATGTTTGAATGTAGACACATAGAATCATCATACTGCTGTGATTATATGCATCAAGTGTTCACTCAAGGATAAGGCAAAATATGGAGATATATATCGTGCATCGTGACATGGCACAAAAATATCGAAATATTAATAAAAGGCCATTTCACCCAGCCCTAGTATCAACTATTACAAGTAAATGACACTGCACTAACACTGTGTTTCATAATAGCGCCATCTGCTGGATGAAAGAGTCACATCTGACTTGCTAATAAAATGAATAGTTGGCAAATAAAAGGAATTTATAAGGCTCATCTCTGAGCCGAATACTAAACAGATCCTGATAAACACAGTTTGATGCTTCTCATTCAAACGACCCAGCGGCTGTATCGGTCACATGTTTTTTTTTCTTTAAGTGACACCCACACACGTATCAAGGGACACAATATTGATCCCTCTAGTTCATAATACATCAATCAGTATTGTCTGACCCACCACGAGTGTCCGCTACTGAGTGACACTGCCCGTCTTGTCCTCTGCCAGGTCTTCTTCCTCCAGAGCGACGATCAACCCAACGGGCTGAGCGACCCGGCCGACCACAGCCGCCTGACAGAAAACGTGGCGCGAGCTTTCTGCACGGCGCTCTGCCCGCACCTCAAGCTGCTCAAGGAGGACGGCATGGCCAAGCTTGGGCTGAGGGTCACGCTGGACTCGGACCAGGTAGCAACTAATTAGGCGCAAAAAAAAAGGACGGGTGTTAATTGCAAGTTGGCGATAACTGGTATTAAAGCGGCAACGAATAATGGCTTAAATCAATCAAAAAAGAGCTTTAATTTACAAAACCAGTGTAGTTGGCACGTTGCGTGAATCGTAAATAAAATCCCGGTGCATTAGCGCCCAAGGCATGGGTAACTTACACATCTGTGAAGGCACCATTAATGCTGAAAGGTACATACAGGTTTTGGAGCAAAATATGTTGCCATCCAAATAATGTTAACATGTGGACGCCCCTGCTTATTTCAGCAAGACAATGCCAAGCCACATTCTGTACGTGTTACAAGAGCATGGCTTCGTAGTAAAAGAGTCCGGGTACTAGACTGGCCTGCCTGTAGTCCAGACCTGTCTCCCATTGAAAATGTGTGCTGCATTATGAAGCCTAAAATATCACAAGCAAGAATGGGAAAAAATTCAACCTGGAAAAACTTCAAAAATCGGTCTCTTCGGTTCCCAAAGGTTGTTGAAAGGAAAGGCCATGTAACACGGTGGTAAAAATGCACATGTACCAACAATGTGTTGCTGCCGTTAAATTTTAAGTTAATGATTATTTGCAAAAAAAATCATGTTTCTCAGTTCGAACATTAAATATCTTGTCTTTGCAGTCTATTCTATTGAATATAAGTTAAAAAGGATTTGCAAATCATTGTATTCTGTTTTTATTTACGAATTACACAACGTGCCAACTTCACTGGTTTTGGGTTTTGTATATTGTGTCAGGTTCAAACACTGATGACCTCTATTAAACAGACAAGAAGCAAGGAATCATGCAGAGACAGAGTTCAATTTAGCTCAATGAGGAGCGATGTTTTTGGGCTGTACTCTACAGATCCAAACTACACTCTAAAATCCTGCCCACTTGCTTCCTCTATTTATTTGGGAGGTCCCTGGTTACATCACTGAGGCTGTCGCTGAGGGAAGGGGCTAATCTCAACAGCCCCAGTTTGACACAATGTATCACTATTAATGAAATGCAAATGTGCTGACATTCGTGATATTGCCCTGTCTTTGCTTTGTCTGCGTCACGGTACTCGATGTTCGGCCTCGGCAGTCAGCAGGCTGAGTCTGTACACAACACGGGTACGAGACGACCTTTTGCATTACCAGCAGTCCCTTTGCACAGATAGAAAAGTACAACTTCAGCACAATTGATAATAACTATAGCAACAGCCTTTAAGCATAAGAGTTGTGTGATAATATATACATGATTCTAACATATTGTTGCTTCTATTAATCATTTAATAGGTGTAACCAATAAAAAAATGCATGTAGTGCCCAGAACTTTAAATACGCGGACAATGTTTTTGCAGGGACGCTGCAATATAGCATATATGAGAGCGGTGGTTAGTGTGTTTTCTACAATTACTCATTTAGATGCACAAACAAATCAATGGATTATTTGATTACTTAAATAATTTATAGCGGCAGCCCTAACTGCTATTAACTCATTATCGCTAATACAAGTTCATGTTTTACCTTGAATAGTGATTTGGAGTGCATGATAAAGTACTTTATACATCATGATGTCAGAACTTGGACTATGGGGCGGTTTGTTTTCCCGTGGTGCAGAATGAGTGGACCGGACATGGGGTGAAGGTAATGACATCTTTTAATTTTAACTCGAAAAGTACAAACAAAACAAAAGGCGCTCTCAGAGGAGGTACAAAACTTGGCTATGAAACCAAACTATTACTACAACGTAAACTATGGACTTAAAACAAAACTTGCAAACTATGGCATGAATAACAAAACTTACGTAGAGGGCATACTTGCCAACCCTCCCCGATTTTCCGGGAGACTCCCGAAAATTCAGCGCCTCTCCTGAAAACCTCCCGGGACAAATTTTCTCCCGAAAATCTCCTGAAATTTAGGCGGAGCTGGAGCCCACACCCCCTCCAGCTCCACGCGGACCTGAGTGACGTGTCGACAGCCTGTTTACACGTCCGCTTTCCCACAATATAAACAGAGTGTCTGCCCAATGACGTTATAACTGAAGAATGATCGAGGGTGAGTTCTTGGTTTCTTATGTGGGTTAATTGTTAGGCAGTTTCATTAACGTCCTCCCAGGGCGGTAACAACACACAACAGCAGTCACGTTTTCGACGACCGTAAAGCAGTTCGTCTGCCGCAAACAGCAATGTTGTGACACTCTTAAACAGGACAATACTGCCATCTACTGTACATGCATATGGTTAGAAAAATAGTGACAGAGAATAGAACAAGGGTGGACAATTCAACCCTTAACTCAACAATGAGTAGATGAGTGTTATGTGTGTTTATATGTGTAAATAAATGAACACTGAAATTCAAGTATTTATTTTTTATATATATATATAGCTAGAATTCACTGAAAGTCAATTATTTCTTATATAAATGAAATATTTGACTCTTAACCACGCCCCCCACCTTCCGAAATCGGAGGTCTCAATGTTGGCAAGTATGGTAGAGGGTGATGTCGCCAGGCTGACTGCCTGGCAAATACAGGCTTAAATAGGTGCAGTGATGACAGGTGCGTGAGTCCAGACAAATCAGCTGCGTGAGTCGTGAACACATAACAGGTGAAAACTGATGGTTGGCATGGTGACAAAACAAACAAGAGTGCCCAATGAATCCAATACAAAACCGAACGTGACCACAAAACACGACACATGATCATTTATACATCACCAGTATACAGCAATAGAACCAATGTCGTTGTAGCAATGAGGAGCAAACTGCTCAGTCAGCATTAATTCCGCTGATAAATTGGCTTCACGGTGGCAGAGGCGTTAGTGCGTCTGCCTCACAATACGAAGGTCCTGCAGTCCTAGGGATCTTTCTGTGTGGAGTTTGCATGTTCTCCCCGTGACTGCGTGGGTTCCCTCCGGGTTCTCCGGCTTCCTCCCACCTCCAAAGACATGCACCTGGGGATAGGCCCCTCCCACCTCCAAAGACATGCACCTGGGGATAGGCCCCTCCCACCTCCAAAGACATGCACCTGGGGATAGGTTGATTGGCAACACTAAATGATCCCTAGTGTGTGAATGTTGTCTGTCTATCTGTGTTGGCCCTGCGATGAGGTGGCGACTTGTCCAGGGTGTACCCCGCCTTCCGCCCGATTGTCGCTGAGATAGGCGCCAGCGCCCCCCGCGACCCCAAAAGGGAATAAGCGGTAGAAAATGGATGGATGGATGGAATTGATTTAAGATAAATGCATCTACTGTCATATGGATTTAAAAATAACTATCAGGAGGTTGCCTACAGCCACAACTGTTGACACCAATGCTTTGTCTTAGGTGGGCTACCTGGTAGGAAGTAACGGGCAGCCTCTGCTGCCTCAGTACCTGAGTGACCTGGACAGCGCTCTGATCCCCATCATCCACGGAGGAGCGTGCCAGCTGAGCGAGGGTCCGGTGGTGATGGAGCTGGTCTTCTACATCCTGGAGATCATCTCCTAGAAGCCGGTGACCTCATCACGCGCCACCACCACCACCACCACCACCGCCGACCGAACACCTTCACCACCGCCCTCCCACGTTCCCATTTCAGCACGGCTCGAACACGGGCGCAGTGGGGTAACGTAGCCCGTCGAGGAAGAGCTGCAATCATCGGCGTCATAACAAACACTTGCTGGAGGTTTTTGAAAGTCTGCATGAGAACATGGTGTGTGTGTGTGTGTGTGTGTGTGTGTGTGTGTGTGTGTGTGTGTGCGTGTGTGCGCAGATCCAAATGTGAGCTCAGTGCTGTCGGTGACCAGCAGGGGGCGTCATGTAGCTCCTTCCAAAGTGAAGCCTCCTTGTAGCTCCACAGATGCTGAGGCCTGAAATATCTCCGAGCAGCTTGGACTACAACTCACAGATGCACCAGGTGCATTTCTTTGATTTTCTATCGCAATTATTTTCTGTTCAGTGCCTGCTACAGCGACCCTTTGGTCCGGTTGGGGCGGAAGACTTTTTACTTTGTTCGAAGCTTTACTCCTCAATCGCCACATGCATCGACTTGTTTTTTGTAGACGGGAGAATGCTTTTTCCGTGCAGCTCGTAGCCTCCAGAGATTCCACAACAATAAAACACATTTTGCTCCGGGACTGCCGATGGCGAACAAAGGTTGCAATTGCTTTATCGGTTATTAGCGCAAGAAAGACCAGATTTCAAAAACAAAACTCTATTTTGGGTGTTCTTTTATTCACATGAGCAAAGATGTACAAATAAATGAAAAAATATATATATACAGTATATATGAATAAAATGCAGAATCAGTGCACTGGATTTCAAGCCATTTCCAGGAGAGTTTTTCAAGCAAGTTCAGTGTTTGTGAATCTGATGGTTCCGACAGAGAGTATTCTGTTTTTTTGTTTTTGATTGAGCCGAAGCTTGAATGTATTTAATCGCACGTTTTGTCCAAATCCCCGAAATCCTAACTTGGCAAAAATATTGCAGACGTGCAAAGAAACTGCATCCCAACTGTTTTGCTGATGTTTGACGTGCGACGAAGGCGAGCAGAGGACCTTTTGTTGTGACATGGACCTGCCACCTAAGAATGTATTCCTCCTTTTTGTCTTACGATCCAAACAGCTCTGAACAGCCATCACCCTCATTATTGCTAAGTTGTTTATTTAATTCAATCGAATAATGTCACAACACGCCAGAATCTCCTCTGCAGACAATCAGGTGCTTACTGTAGCAACCTTACATGCTAACATGTTTGCTAAAGGCCAAACGAGAAGGGGCAAAGGTTATCGTTTGTGCGACAACATCCAGGCTGTTTGACAGACGAGTAGCATTCCCACTTTTTTCCTGTTTGTCCGAAATCAAAACACTGCATGCCAACACGCAAACAAGTCTTATGATGACAAACTGTCAGCTTTGCATTTAAGTACTGTATTATTGACCTCCTCTTAGCTTATTCACTTTTATGTACAAAGTATTTTTCTATCATTAACATCAGTTTTATGTTCTAAAAGGCCCAATTCCTGTGTATTTCTCTATGCTTCACAATAAAAAAAACAAAAAAAATTACAGTTAAAAAATACGGTATATGTAATCAATCAATTTTCATTTATATAGCCCTAAATCACAAGTGTCTCAAAGGGCTGCACAAGCCAAAACGATATCCTCTGTTCAGATCCCACATCAAGGCAAGGAAAAACTAAACCCAGCGGGACTAAATTGGTTTGAAGGTCACATTTCCATACCACAAAGTGAATCATTACGATGTGTAGAACTACTCCCTTACCTAATGTTTTGTTTTTGTATAATCCAAGACTCAGCGTCACCTACAGTAAACATTTGATTTGGGTTTGTAAAAATGTGAATCTTGCAAGTTTCTTTTCCCATTTCCTGTGCCCGGCGGCCACCAGTTAAATAGCCCAAATAATGATAAAAGAGAGGACCAACAATGGAACCTTGAGCATCACAAGTAGGATAAAGTGCATCTGGAAAGTATTCAGTGTTGTCACATTTTGTTATATTGCAGTATTACACCAAAATGGAATAAATTCATTTTTATCCTCATAATTTTACACACAATGAAAATGTGAAAATGCTGTTTTTTTGGCCAAAAAGAATTAAATCACATGTACATAAGTATTCACAGCCTTTTGCCATGCAGCTCAGAAGCAGCATCCTGTTTCAAGTCATCATTCTTGAGATTTCTTACAGCTTAACTGGAGTCAACCTAAGGTACATTCAGTTGGTTGGACATGATTTGGAGTGGCACGCACCTGTCTTTAATGTCTGAAGGGAGGAGAACTTTGTCTCCTAAACGTGTTTGTTTAATCTCTAATAAAGCTCACCAAGTTGTCAATTTTCCGCTTTACCGTCTTAAGATTTATTTTACAGTGTGATTGGCTGGAGAATAGAGAGAACGTCCACGGAACGGCGACTAAGCAGCCTTTTCATCTGCTCCAAGAGGGCCTCACTTCAGAGCCTGTCTCTAAGAAAGTATGTCCTTCGCTCCTTCTCTTCCCAGCACACGTAGTCCAGTTCCTCTGGCATCTCCCCACCTTTGCTGGTTTCTGGTCATCTGGCCTGGTCTTGCGGGGTTGATGTATCTGGCTTGTAGAACTTCCTCACACTAACTTGTTTATTCCAGCATCTCATGATTTTCTGATCCACTGATAGCATAAGCTCAAGCTTCCTGAGAGCTGTGAGTTTAGGACTGTGACCCAAAGGTTACCATATGTACATAACAAACTCTTAATTCTCAGTTTAGCCCTGGAGCTTTGTTTATTCTTTTACCACCTCCACTTCTGGTTCCATCCATCCATCCATCCATCTTCTTCCGCTTATCCGAGGTCGGGTCACGGGGGCAGCAGCCGAAGCAGGGAAGCCCAGACTTCCCTCTCCCCCATCCCGAGGCGTTCCCAAGCCAGTCGGGAGACATAGTCTTCCCAAAGTGTCCTGGGTCTTCCCCGTAGCCTCCTACCGGTTGGATGTGCCCTAAGCACCTCCCTAGGGAGGCGTTCAAGTGGCATCCTGACCAGATGCCCGAACCAACTCATCTGGCTCCTCTCCATGTGGAGGAGCAGCGGCTTTACTTTGAGTTCCTCCCGGATAACAGAGCTTCTCACCCTATCTCTAAGGGAGAGACCCGCCACCCGGCGGAGGAAACTCATTTCGGCCGCTTGTACCCGTGATCTTATCCTTTCGGTCATGAACCAAAGCTCATGACCATAGGTGAGGATGGGAACGTAGATCAACTGGTAAATTGAGAGCTTTGCCTTCCGGCTCAGCTCCTTCTTCACCTCAACGGATCGGTACAACGTCCGCATTACTGAAGACGCCACACCAATCCGCCTGTCGATCTCACCATCCACTCTTCCTTCACTTGTGAACAAGACTCCTAGGTACTTGAACTCCTCCACTTGGAACAGGGTCTCCTCCCCAACCTGGAGATGGCATTCCACCCTTTTCCGGGCGAGAACCATGGACTCTGACTTAGAGGTGCTCATTTTCATCCCAGTCACTTCACACTCGGCTGTGAACCGATCCAGTGAGAGCTGAAGATCCCGGCCAGATGAAGCCATCAGGACCACATCATCTGCAAAAAGCAGAGACCTAATCCTGCGGCCACCAACCCGGAACCCCTCAACGCCTTGACTGCGCCTAGAAATTCTGTCCATAAAAGTTATGAACAGAATGGGTGACAAAGGACAGCCTTGGCGGAGTCCAACCCTCACTGGAAACGGGTCCGACTTACTGCCGGCAATGCGGACCAAGCTCTGACACTGATCATACAGGGAGTGGACCGCCACAATCAGACAGTCCGATACCCCATACTTTCTGAGCACTCCCCACAGGACTTCCCGCGGGACACGGTCCAATGCCTTCTCCAAGTCCACAAAGCACTTGTAGACTGGTTGAGCAAACTCCCATGCACCCTCAAGTACCCTGCTGAGAGTATAGAGCTGGTCCACAGTTCCACGACCAGGACGAAAACCACACTGTTCCTCCTGAATCCGAGGTTTGACTATCTGACGTAGCCTCCTCTCCAGTACACCTGAATAAACCTTACCGGGAAGGCTGAGGAGTGTGATCCCACGATAGTTGGAACACACCCTCCGGTTCCCCTTCTTAAATAGAGGAACCACCACCCCGGTCTATCAATCCAGAGGTACCGCCCCCGATGTCCACGCGATGCTGCAGAGTCTTGTCAACCAAGACAGCCCCACAGCATCTAGAGCCTTAAGGAACTCCGGGCGGATCTCTTCCACCCCTGGGGCCTTGCCACCGAGGAGCTTTTTAACTACCTCAACGACCTCGGCCCCAGAAATAGGAGAGTCCACCAGGTACTGCTTCCTCATAGGAAGACATGTTGGTGGGATTGAGGAGGTCTTCCAAGTATTCTTTCCACCGATCCACAACATCCGCAGTCGAGATTAGCAGAACACCATCCTCACCATACACGGTGTTGATAGTGCATTGCTTCCCCTTCCTGAGGCGGCGAATGGTAGTCCAGAATCGTTTTGAAGCTGTCCGGAAGTCGTTTTCCATGGCTTCTCCGAACTCCTTCCATGTCCGAGTTTTTGCTTCTGGTTACTTTTTTTTTTTTTTTTTAATTCTGGTTCGTGAAGCGCAATACATCCTGTTACAGCAGTAAGGATAGACTTTCACAATAAAGGTTTCAGCTGTAAACATGACAGGAAATACTGGAAAGTAAGTTAGCGAAAGAGAAGATTAGGTTAACAGTGGAAGATGTTTTAGGATTGTACTCAGAACACATTGGTTATAAAGCATTAGACACATATTTAAGAAAAACTGCGTTATAAGATGTTCTTATTTAAACGGGGATAGCAGGTCCATTCTATGTGTCATACTTGATCATTTCGCGATATTGCCATATTTTTGCTAAAAGGATTTAGGAGAGAACATCGACGATAAAGTTCGCAACATTTGGTCGCTAATAAAAAAGCCTTGCCTGTACCGGAAGTAGCAGACGATGTGCGCGTGATGTCACTGATTGTAGGGCTCCTCACATCTGAACATTGTTTATAATCATAGCCACAGGCATCGAGAGCGATTCGGACCGAGAAAGCGACGATTTCCCCATTAATTTGAGCGAGTATGAAAGATTCGTGGATAAGGAAAGTTAGAGTGAAGCACTAGAACCACGTTTTCATAACATGGTCACTACTGCCTACTTTGTCTTGTTATATTCTTATTTTACTGTTATATATATATTTTTTCCCATTGTTGCTTTTTATTTTTTATTCTTATTGTAATATTTCTCTATTGTTTCCATTTAAACCCCCATTATTTACGTTTTACTTTTATTTAAATTGATCTGAACTCTGTAAACTGCTGCTGGAATTTTAATTTTCCTGAAGGAACTCTCCTGAAGGAATCAATAAAGTACTATCTATCTATCTATCTAGAAAAAAAAAAGGCAATGGCAGTGGGAGCGATTCAGATGTTATTAGACACATTTACTAGAATAATTCTGGAAAATCCCTTATCTGCTTATTGTGTTAGTCGTGTTCTAGTGAGATTATAAAGTCATACCTGAAAGTCGGAGGTGTGTGGTGCCGCCAGTGTCTCTGAGGGAAGCCATGGAGGAGCTAAGAAAGTCGCAGCTACTACCTCTTTGACAGCTACTGCAGGAGGACGCAAGCTCCACTTGTGTCTCCGGTAAGAGCCGACTTATTACCGCAAATTTCTCCCCGAAACCTGCTGGTTGACATGTGGTAGAAAAACATGTTCACTTGACATATTAAAGCTTCACAACAAACAAAGAAACACCAGCTGTGTTTTGGTTGCTAAAGGCAGCTGCAATCCACCGCTTTCCACCCACAGCATTCTTCTTTGACGTCTCCATTATTAAATGAACAAATTGCAAAAGATTCAGCAACACAGATGTCCAAAATACTGTGTAATTATCTGATGAAAAGAGACGACTTTTAGCTGTGAGTGGTGCTGGGATAAAATGTTCGCTCCAACCAATAACGTCACAAGCACGTTCAACATAAGTGTCATCATTCCGTTACGTTTTCAACAGGATACTTCCGCGCGAAATTTAAAATTGCAATTTAGTAAACTAAAAAGGCCATATTGGCATGTGTTGCAATGTTAATATTTCATCATTGATATATAAACTATCAGACTGCGTGGTGGCTAGTAGTGGCTTTCAGTAGGCCTTTAAATAAAATAATATAGAGTATGGCTCCATGTCAGTAGGTGGCGGTAATGCACACCAGAATGTTGCTTTCCCACCGCCATTAAACAAACGAAGAAGAAGCTCCGAGCTATCCTGTCCGAAACTAACAGACGAAATGGCAGACGAGCAGGTAAACACGACTTAAATAATTCATCAAAGTGCAAGGGATTATTTGCCCTTAAGGTTCACCGACACTCTTGAGTTTGTTCGCGAAAAAAAACACCTTTCGAGTCGTAAAGCAGCTAAGCTAACTGCTAGCTCGGCGCCTGACAGCCGCTCACATGATTTCAATTGTAAACACTTGACAAGCCAAGTATTGTCGCCCTGTTGTTTGTCTCAATGTGTAGTTCGCTCCTCTGGGATATTGTTGACAACGGAACCGCAGCAACATGTTCGGGAAGAAGCGCAGAGAGCCGCTCCCCAAAGGCAGGGGAGCCTCCACCGCGAAGCAGGTAACAACAACACAAACACGGCTGGCAATTACACAGCTGCTCAACACCACCTTCCTCTTCTCAGATGGGTCTTTTCCTAGACCTGGATCCCGAGGGGATGATGATGGATGCCGAGGAGAATTTGGACGACCCAGATTTGGAGGCTGAGCTGGCTTCTCTCACTGGAGGCAAATCTGCTGCGAATGCTGAAGGAAGAGCAAGAAGCAAGGGGAGAAGTGAGTGACAATGGAACTTCCCAATAACGCCAAACCTTGCAGGTGGTGTTGTACCGGCTCACTGTCACTGTCGTGTGTCGAAACCAGACTTAGACCAGTTCAGTGATTTCCAACCACTGTGCCGTAGGGAATCATGTAATTTCACCTACCGTATTTCCTTGAATTGCCGCCGGGGCGATAATTAATTTAAAACCTCTTCTCACTCCTGCGCTTATTAAAGGCATGCGGTAAAGGTAAGCATGCGCTAAATAATTTAAAACCTCTTCTAACTCCGGCACTTACCAAAGGCATGTGGTAAAGGTAAGCATGCGCTAAATAATTTATAACCTCTTCTAACTCCAGCACTTACCAAAGGCATGCAGTAAAAATTTGAGTGTGATGTAAGGATACCATCATGAAAAACACATTTAATTAAAAAAAAAACATTATGGTCTTACCCTTACTTATAAATGAAGTCCATGCCAGCTCCTTCTGATCAAAAGCACCGATAACTTGTTTATAGATGTCTTCCTTATCTTTCTTCAGTTTTAAAAGTCTTTGTCTCGATGAAGATATTCCTTTAGTACTTCCTGCTTCGATTGAAAGTCCAGTTTAGAAAACTGCTATCAGACCGCTGCTATCAGTTAGCTCGGGCAACGACAGAATTATCCTCAACTCCCCCTCCCGTTCTGCTCCGTGGGTGATCTCTTTATCCCACCGCTGCCACCATGAAGTGTTATTATATAAATAATACACTGGGTATTTAGGACTGCTTTATTTCAGCCTGGTTGTTTTCATAGCCAGCATAAAGTGTTACATCCTAAAAGGTCCGTCGTGCACCCCCCGCGTCATATCCGTCCCAGCACATATCACGTCACTCATTGTCATTTCTTCTGCAGCCGAGTAGTCGCAAGAAGGATCACTAGCGCCCTCTACCACCAGGAGGCCGGAGTCATTTAATGACTCATATTTGACACACGCAGCTACGGTATATTAATAAAAAAATAGCTGCTTACGGTTCCTTTTAGCATACCGGAATTCAATAGCTTGGACCTCAAATCCTACTGAATAGCTCTTAATCTTCTTCCCTTTATGCAATTTCAAATTACCGGTATTGAAATCAGCCTCCTCCATTTTGAAAATGATGACAGGGGAAGTGTCACTCGTGACGTCACGAGTTTGACCCGGCAGTAATACTAAGCAAGCGCTAATTATTTTGCAGGCACATACTATATACCTGGCGGCAAGTCAAGGAAATACGGTATTTGGGTTAAAAATATGTTTTGCCAACCAGGAATTTAGGGCTGGGCGATATGGCCTTTTTTTAATATTCCAATATTTTTAGGCCATCTCGCGATACACGATGTATTAAGGCTGGGCGATATATCAATATATGCGATATATTGCAGGTTTGTCTCTGTGCGATATAGAAAATGACTATATCGTGATATTCGAGTATATGTTCTCACGCAGTTGCTTTTAGCTGTTGGCATTACACTACAGGCTCTTCTCACTCCTTCCTGTGTCTCCTTCTCACAGATGGTAAGCTCACCTTCTTACACACGTCACATACTGTCACCTCATACGTCACATACATATACGCCCTCACGGAGCAGAGAGGTAGCAGCATGGGTAACGTTAGCTGTGATGCTAGCGAAGCCGTGTGAGTGGTAATATGAGAGAAAGAAGGTGCGAAACTGGTAACAACTGAAGGAAGAATTAATTCCCAAGAAAAACAGCAGGGGGTTCATCGTCTGGCAGTGATTCGGCTTCAAGCAGGAATATGTCGAATACACAACTTTAATTTGTCAAGTGTGGGGCACAAGTGTTGCTACCAAAAGTAGCATTACTGCTAATATGTAGCATCATTTGAAAAGTCACCTGCTAATAACAGTTTTGGTCAATTGACTTAGTTGTGATTTCCTTCTCTGCATGAAAGTTTAAAAGTAGCATATATTAATGCAGTATGAAGAAGAATGTTTGAATGTAGACACATAGAATCATCATACTGCTGTGATTATATGCATCAAGTGTTCATTCAAGGCTAAGGAGAAATATTGAGATATGTATATATTGTGTATCATGATATGGCCTAAAATTATCGAGATATCAAAAAAATGCCATGTCGCCCAGCCCTACGATATATATCTTGATATTTTGGCTTAGCCTTGAATGAACACTTGATACATATAATCACAGCAGTATGATGATTCTATGTGTCTACATTCAAACATTCTTCTTCATACTGCATTGATATATGCTACTTTTAAACTTTCATGCAGAGAGGGAAATCACAACTGTATTTATTAAACAGTTATTAAGCAGTGGCACAAACATTCATGTCATTTCAAAACAGAAAGTGCAAGATTGTCAGAGACATTTTAAAACAAGCTATTGGTGCACCTTTGTGCATGATGTCACTAAGATGACATATCCATCAATCAATGTTTACTTATATAGCCCTGAATCACTAGTGTCTCAAAAGGGCTGCACAAACCACAACACAAACCACTACGACATCCTCGGTATCCTCGGACATATCAAAACAACACTAAATTAAAGTGCACTTTTTGTACAGAACACCACTACAATAGTTAAAAACAAACATTCTTCTTCATACTGCATTAATATATGCTACTTTTAAACTTTCATGCGGAGAGGGAAATCACAATTAAGTCAATTGACCAAAACTCTATTTATTAAACAGTTATTAAGCAGTAGCACAAACATTCATGTCATTTCAAAACAGAAAGTGCAAGATTGTCAGAGACATTTTAAAACAAGCTATGAGTGCACTTTTGCGCATGATGTCACTAAGATGACATATCAAAACAACACTAAATTAAAGTGCACTTTTTGTACAGAATGCCACTACAATAGTTTAAAACAAATAAAGGGCACTTTTGTGCGTGATGTCACACAAGATATTTCAATAACTGTCAAATAAAAAAAAAGGAAATCAAATCTGTTGTTGACTATTTTTTTCATACGGTGTTGATTTTCTGTGCAATGTTTATATTGTTGTTACTCAGCAAGCGTTTGTGGGTCTGATGGATACCTTGCATTTTGGGGCTTTTAATGCCTCACAATCAAACACTTTTATGTTGAAATACTGAACAGATGTTTACATTATCTCAATAAACATATGATCAGTCTTTAAACATAAAATGTTTGATTGTGAGGCATTAAAAGCCATATGTTTAAATACTGAACAGATGTTTATTGTGATAAGATAAACATCTGTTCAGTATTTTAACATAAAAGTGTTTGATTGTGAGGCATTAAAAGCCACAAAATGCAATGAATCCATCAGACCCAGGTCTGTAAAAGCCAAATGAAAGTAGCATGTTAATGTATCTCTTGTCCTAAAGGTCCCATGCCAATGGAGGACATCGCCAGAATGGCCGATGCGTGCATGAGAGACGTGGACGAGGAGGAAGATGACGACAATGTGGAGGATGATGAAGATCTCCTGGTCGGTGGCTTTCAAAGTCAGCCTTTCAAAGTTCAGATGCGGGTTTCTTCATGTTGGCTGCTCTCACCTTTTTCCTTCCCTCAGGCCGAGCTACAGGAAGTGGTGGGCGAAAGTGAAGAGACTGTTTGCTCTTCTGCTGCCAAACCCCAACCGTCACCACCCTCCCAGGTACAACAGCATCTACTTATGAATTACTGACTATCGTTGTTGCTCCTAATGTAGAATCACCGTTGGCAGTTGTTTTCTGTGCCATATCGATAAAAGTTGTTTTTGACGTTGCAGGAAACAAACGTCCCGGCAGCGGCGCCCGGCAGCCTCCAGCACACTTTGGAGGAGAGGCTGGCCATGTACAAGATGGCGCTGCAAAACGCCAAGGCTGCGAGTGAGGGCGCCAAAGCCAGGAGGCTGGAGCGTGGGCTAAAGGTACTTCAAAGACTCTATAATCTACCTAAATGCTCTGAGTATAGCCTAGGTGCCTGTTTACTTGAAGTGCAAGGACAACATCATGGTAATTAGTGAGAAATACTTATTTCTCACTTTTGAAAACTCCTTAAAGAGGAACTGCAGTTTTTGGGGATATTTGCCTATCGTTCACAATCGTTAGGTAAGACAAGAAGACAGATGTATTTTTAAAAAATGCATTTTAACTCGTAAATAGGTCCGCTTACAATGGAGCCAATGGGAGGTCCTCTATTCCAGTGGTTCTCAACCTTTTTTCAGTGATGTACCCCCTGTGAACATTTTTTTAATTCAAGTACCCCCTAATCACAGAAAAACATTTTTGGTTGTAAAAAAGAGATAAAGAAGTAAAATACAGCACTATGTCATCAGTTTCTGATTTATTAAATTGTATACCAGTGCAAAATATTGCTCATTTGTAGTGGTCTTTCTTGAACCATTTGGAAAAAAAAGATATAAAAATAACTAAAACTTGTTGAAAAATAAACAAGTGATTCAATTATAAATAAAAATGTCTACACATAGAAGTAATCATCAACTTAAAGTGCCCTCTTTGGGGATTGTAATAGAGATCCATCTGGATTCATCAACTTAATTCCAAACATTTCTTCAGAAAAAAAGAAATCTTTAACATTAATATTTATGGAACATGTCCACAAAGAATCTAGCTGTCAACACTGAATATTGCATTGTTGCATTTCTTTTCACACTATGAACTTACATTCATATTTTGTTGAGGTGTTATTCAATAAATATATTTATAAAGGATTTTTGAATTGTTGCTATTTTTAGAATATTTAAAAAAAATCTCACGTACCCCTTGGCATACCTTCAAGTACCCCCAGGGGTACGCTTACCCCCATTTGAGAACCACCGCTCTATTCTGCTCATAAAGCACTCTAAATAACCATCCAAATACCACCAACAATACTCTATATTTACATATTATATATAAACAATATTGTTATTGTAAGGGCTAACGCAGACAAACTATTCTCATTGCCCAAATAGTTTACAGTAGCAATATAGATAATCATAATACCAGGGCGTCTAGTGAGGGTATTTTGTACTCCCTCATCCCAGGAAGAATGCTTTGCGGAAATCTTTTATTTATAGATCTGTATCGTTCTGGAATAACCTGCCTCGAATTCTCACCGGCATTGAATGTAAACAGGTTTTTAAAAGGAAAGTAATATTCTATCTTAGTCTGTGGATTAGTTTGCTTGTTGATGATTTTTGTTTGGTTTTGTATTGTGTAGTTATATTTATTTGATGATAATTATTCTGTGCCTGTAAATTGTTTAAATTGTTTTCTTGTTGATGCTTTTGTTTGATTATGTATCGTGTAGCCATAATTATATGCTTTTACTAGTAATTGTATTGAGTTTGTGGACCCCAGGAAGACGATTAGATTAGATAGTACTTTATTTATTCCGTCAGGAGAGTTCCTTCAGGAGAATTGTGGGTTGTTGTGGCAACCAGCTAATGGGGATCCTTAATAAAAATCAAATCAAATAGCAAATAGTATTTATAGCGGGGCCTTGACCATGGAGAGCTAGGCAAGGCAAGTTAACTTTATTTGTATAGCACTTTTCATACACAAGGCAGACTCAAAGTGCTTCACAGACAACAAAGTGACTTTATCCATGAGCTCTAGTGCAATGCACACTGGTACTTTATCTTTATCTCCATACTGTAGATTTGATGCCTACATCAAAGTGCCACCTATGTCTGTCAAGCTCCATGTTCCGATGTTTATATGTTAGTTGTCTGGTTGTGGTTGTGTCTGTGCTTGTGTTTTTGTTCTGTTGTTTTTGTGTATGTTAAGTAGGCAATGATGCACTGTGCCCAAGACAAATTTCCCCGCGGGGACAATAAAGTTGAACCTTGAACCTTGAAATAAAAGAAAATAAAAGCAAAATTGAAATGCAGACAATAAAAATAAAAGTAGTGCAGGTATTAAAAGTTAAAAGATTTAGCTGAAAGCTAAGGTGAACATAAAAGTTTTCAGTCTAGTTTTAAAAGTAGTCAGAGTTGGGGAAAGTCTGACATCTTCAGGAAGTTTATTCCTGCTATTTGTTGCGTAGTGACTGAATGATGCTCTCCCTTGATTTGAGTTTACTCTGGGAACCGCTAACAGATTGGTTTCAGAAGATCTTAGTAATCTAGAGGGCTTATATATTGGGAGCATATCATGGCCCGAGACCATGTAGTGATTTATATGTGAGCAGGAGGATTTTGAAATCAATTCTCTGATGGCCAGGGAGCCAATGTAAGGATTGAAGAATTGGTGTAATGTGCACACATTTTTTGGTCTTTGTTAGAACTCTAGCAGCAGCGTTCTGAACAAGCTGTAGCTGCCTGACAGTTTTTTTTGGGAAGACCTGCAAGGTGACCTTTACAGTAGTCTAACCTACTGGTAATAAAGGCATGTACAAGTTTGTCTAAGTATTGAGCTGACATGAGCCCTCTAAGTCTTGTTACATTTTTCAGGTGATAGTAGGCCGATTTTTTTACTGATTTGATGTGACTTTCTAAATGTAAATCAGAGTCTAAAATAACCCCAAGATTTCTGGCTTTATTTGAGGTTTTCAGGGACAGTGATTGAAGGTGTTGGATGACTTTAAACCTTTCTTTTTTTTTAGCACCAAAAACAATTATCTCAGTTTTATCTTCATTTAGTTGTAGGAAATGTTGGCACATCCAGTGTTTGACTTGCTCAATGCACTGGCACAGAAGATTTATGGGGCGATGGTCATTTGGTGATAGCGCTACATAAATTTGGGTGTCATCGGGACAGCAATGATGGTCAATGTTATTATTTTGCTTGATTTGTCCTAGTGGGAGCATATAGATGTTAAATAAAGTGGGCCCCAAGATTGAAGCTTGAGGGACTCCACAAGTTACGTTGGTTGGTTCTGATACAAAGTCACCAATGGAAACAAAATAGTTCCTATCTTGTAGATGTGACTTGAACCAGCTTAAAACTGTGCCAGAGATCCCCACCCACTTTTCCAACCTGTCCAACAGTATTGAGTAGTCGACAGTGTCAAATGCAGCACTGAGGTCCAATAGCATTAATACTGAAGTTTTGCCAGAGTCTGTGTTTAGACGGATGTCATTTATAACTTTAAGAAGGGCCGCCTCTGTGCTATGAAGAGGTCGAAATCCTGACTGGAAGTTGTTGTGGCAGCCAGTAGAAGCCAAGAAGTGATTTAGTTGTTTGAGGACAACTTTCTGAATTATTTTACTTATGAATGGTAGATTAGAAGTTGGTCTGTAGTTGTTGATAACAGAGGCATCTAGGCTCCGCTTTTTTAGAAGAGGTTTAATGACTGCAGTTTTGAAAGCCCTCGGGAAATTGCCTGATTGAATAGAATTATTAACTATTTGCAATACGTCTGTTGTTCGGCAGTCAAAAACAGTTGGTAGGTAAAACATCGAGGCAGCAGGTGGATGACTTTAGATATGTCACCATTTCCACTAGAGTTTTAAAGTCTATGGCATTAAAGCTTGCCATCATTGCTGTGTTACTTTTGCCTAAATGGGGAGGTGATCCAACTTTTTTACTTGAGATATTGATGGTGTGTCTGATGCCTTCAATTTTATCAGTATAAAAGAATGCAACCTCATTGCATTTCTGTGTGGAATGTAGTTCGGCTGGTATTTGTGTTGGAGGGTTGATCAGTCTGTCAACGGTTGTGAATTGGGTTTCGGCCTTATTAGTGTTGCCGTTTATGATATTAGAGAAGAATGTTTCTTTAGCACTTTTTAGGACTAAATTGTAGGCCTGGAGGCTGTCTTTATAGATGTCATGGTGAACATGAAGTTTTGTATTCCGCCAGATTCGTTCAGCCTTCCTGCACTCTCTTCTCTGGGCTGTTACATCAGCAGATTTTCCCCAGGGTGCCTTTTGCTTACCAGGAATCATTTTAACTGTAACAGGTGCAATGATATCTATGTTGAGGGACGGCGTGGCGCAGTGGGAGAGTGTCCGTGCGCAACCCGAGGGTCCCTGGTTCAATCCCCACCTAGAACCAACCTCGTCACGTCCGTTGTGTCCTGAACAAGACACTTCACCCTTGCTCCTGATGGGTGCTGGTTAGCGCCTTGCATGGCAGCTCCCTCCATCAGTGTGTGAATGTGTGTGTGAATGGGTAAATGTGGAAGTAATGTCAAAGCGCTTTGAGTACCTTGAAGGTAGAAAAGCGCTATACAAGTACAACCCATTTATCATTTATTATATTCACAATTTTGGAATTAAAGTTGCTTACAAGATCATCAGCATGACATGAGGTGGTAGTGAGAGAGATGGCGTTAGCATGTTCATTTATGTACCGCTTTTTGACATTCTTTGATTCTGTTTGTGTGTCCGGAATTACAGAAATATTAAAGAAAACACAGAAATTGTCAGACAATGAAGGATCAATCACAAGAACATCAGAAACATTGAGAGCTTTTGTGATAATCAGGTCCAGAGTGTGTCCCTTACAAAGTGTAGCCTCTTTCACATGTTGAGACAGTTCAAATGTGTCTAAAATAGTAAAAACGTATTTTGCCCCCTTGTCATTCAAATCGTCAATACGAAAATTAAAATCATCAGTTATAACCAGGCAGTCAAAAATCAGTGGAGATGCTAGACAATATTTCAATAAAATAATCGAAAAAATTTGCAGTATATTTAGGTGGCCTGTAGATAATTAACAAGAGAATTTTGGGAGAGCATTTCAACACAGCACACAGGTATTCAAATGATGTAAAATCACCAAGTGACCTCTGTTTCCCCTGAAACATGTTTTTAAATATAGCAGCCACCCCTCCACCTCTTTTCCCCGATCTACATAGATCAATGAAGTTATAGTTCGGGGGTGGTGTCAGCCATGTTTCAGTTAAAAACATAGTCAAGTTTAGAAGTGGTAATAAAATCATTGACTAAAAATGATTTGTTATTCAGAGACCTGACATTGAGCAGACCCTTCCTGATGGTGTTATTGACAGGCTTCGATGTTGTCTTTGATTTGGAGAGAATAGGAATGAGATTGTTTAGGTTAGCAGGGTGGCTAAGTTTCCCAGGAATGTAGAAGGTGCCATGATTTGATGTAGGCAACCTTGGGCCCAGCTGATAATGTGGTCTACTGCTGAACCCTTTTCTGTGTCAGAAACGACATCAACGAGCTTGTGTGGCTGTATTGATGTCGGCTGGTGAGCTGCTTTTTCGCCTCATTAAAGTCTAGATTATGAGTCATTCTTCATCTCAACGGGAATATATAAACATACAATCAGTCCCAGTGACAGCAGACATTGCACAGTAAGTGATCTTTTATTATGTTTGTTGTCTCTCATGAAGTCTGCAGTAATCGGTAATGTTGTCGAAGGAAAAAGTGAACGCTGTGATGCGTGTTTGAAATTAATTCTTTGCCCTATGCTTAAAATGATCAAAATACGTAAATATCACATGTTATTATGAATGTGCCTGTTATTACATTACATATATACTTATAGTTTGTATATAACACCTTAATGGACGTGTTTGGATGTTTTTAAAGACTTAGACTTAGACAAACTTTAATGATCCACAAGGGAAATTGTTCCACACAGTAGCTCAGTTGTAAGGATGGAAAGTGTAAGGATGGAAAGGACAATGCAGGTATAAATAGACTAAATATGGCAATATAAAATACAACATATATACGTATTACTTACACAATATATGTACAGTATATTCTATATACTGATATGTTTGTATTATATATACAATATATAACAATTACCATGTACAATATTACAGTATATGTGACAGTTGCAGCATAAAATAGAGAGTAAATCCAGCAGAAAATGGAAATAGACAAAAACAAAGAGAAGTAGCTAACATAGAAGGTGTCAGGTAATAGACAGATCATCTATTGCTGTATGGCGAGTGATTACACAGCTGGATGGAGTGTGGAATGAAGGAGTTCTTGAATGGAACACTGTGGGAACAAAGCTGAAGGCGCCTGTTCGAGTGTGAACTCTGCTGTCCCTTAATTGTCTGCTGGAGTGGGTGGGCAGGATTGTCCATGATGGCCATCATGGACCATCATCAAGGCCAGCCTATAAAGGCTTTATAGGCGGAATAGAGTGACTCATATAGGCTTTATAAGGTTATAATGCATAAAACAAAAACATTTGTGTTCTTCTCATACATAAGGATTGTGAATGATAGGCAACACTCCCCCAAAAGTGCAGTTCCCATCCATCCATCCATTTTCTACCGCTTGTCCCTTTTGGGATCGCGGGGAGCCTATCTCAGCTGCATTCGGGCGGTAGGCAGTTCCCCTTTAGCTTAAATGAGTGGGTGTGCATGAGAAAGTGTAAATAAAAACTTTGAAAGCACAGCAGCAACAGAACTAATGTTGTATATAGCATGTGAACTATGTGCTTGGTATTTTTATGTATATTTATCTATGTGCTTATGTTTTTATGTGTTATTATGAATCTGCACTAAATTAGTTTTGCTTACAATTTCATTGTACAATGACAATAAAGATATATTCTATTCTATTCTGTAATAGTGGTAATGAACAAACGGCTCAGTCAACATTAACAACGCTGATAAGTTGATGTAAAATACAGTGCGACAAGGACATTTTAAAGTGCTTGCAGAGCTAGATGAAGCCACTCATTATGCTTCAGATGCAGCTACAGTACTGCCATCTTGTGCATAGGAATGACCAATTAGGTAGTTAATGTTAAGGCCAATGTGGCCAATGCCGACCATGCTATAGGTCAGGGGTCAGCAACCTTTTTGAAAGCAAGAGCTACTTCTTGGGTGCTGATTAATGCAAAGGGCTACCAGTTTGATAAACACTTAAATACATTGCCAGAAATAGCCAATTTGCTCAATTTACCTTCAATAAATTAATCTATATATAAATAAAAATGGGTATTTCTGTCTGTCATTCCGTCAGACATTCTTTTTCCTTTTACGGAAGGTTTTTTGTAGAGAATAAATGATGAAAAAAACACTTAATTGAACGGTTTAAAAGAGGAGAAAACACAAAAAAAATGAAAATTAAATTTTGAAACATAGTTTATCTTCAATTTTGACTTTTTAAAATTCAAAATTCAACCGAAAAAAATGAAGACAAAAACTAGCTAATTCAAATCTTTTAGAAAAATGTAAAAAAGAATTTATGGAACATCATTAGTAATTTTTCCTTATTAAGATTAATTTTAGAATTTTGATGACATGTTTTAAATAGGTTAAAATCCAATCTGCACTTCGTTGTAACATATAACAAATTGGACCAAGACAAAGACAAATCATTATTTCTTCTGGATTTTACAGAACAAAAATTTTCAAAGAAATTCAAAAGACTTTGAAATAAGATTTAAATTTGATTCTACAGATTTTTTAGATTTGCCAGAATATTTTGGGGGAATTTTTATCATAATAATTTTTAATAAATATTTCACAAATATTCTAAAATGAAGGATTAAATTAAAATGTATTTATTATTCTTTACAATAAAAAATGATATATATACTTGAACATTGATTTAAATTGTCAGGAAAGAAGAGGAAGGAATTTAAAAGGTAAAAAGGTATGTGTTTAAAAATCCTAAAATAATTTTTAAGGTTGTATTTTTTTCTCTAAAATTGTCTTTCTGAAAGTTATAAGAAGCAAAGTAAAAAAATTAGTGAAATTATTTAAACAAGTGAAGACAAAGCCTTTAAAATATTTTCTTGGATTTTCAAATTCTATTCGAGTTTTGTTTCTCTTGGAATTAAAAATGTCGAGCAAAGCGAGACCAGCTTGTTAGTAAATAAATAAAATTCAAAAAATAGAGGCAGCTCGGTGGTAAGTGCTGCTATTTGAGCTATTTTTAGAACAGGCCAGCGGGCGACTCATCTGGTCCTTACGGGCGACCTGGTGCCCGCGGGCACGGCGTTGGTGACCCCTGCTATAGAGACTATGGCTATTTTTGTATTCTTACCCACCACATACTTCTTTGTTAGGTTAAGAAAAAACTCATAGTACTTTGTGATGCAGTGATTCATGTATGCTACAGACACTGGAGACCATGATAGGTTCCATCAAGAAAGGCCGTCAGGTGAACGAGGCCCAGATTCCCCCGCCTGTCGCCACAGGAGCCCCGAGCGGTGCCACATCGAAGCCCCTGCATCTCTCTTCAGCCATTCCCTCGCCAGCAGATCAGCCTGTGGAGTCTGAGGCAACGACACCAGAAATTGTCACTGCTGCCAGTGAGGAGGAGCAAAACACATTGGCATCAGCACCCGAGGTTCTGATGAGCGAGCCCGCTAAGCCCTCACACCCGCAGACAGAAGAACCCTTAGAGCAGCAAGATAGTAAGACAAGCAGTCAGTTTCATACGGAATTAAATAAAAACCCTCTAAGCTTTCTTATGCCTTTTGGTGTTGTTTTTCTTTCGCAGAAAGCCAGCAAGTCCTGACTATGCTTCAAGAAAGGCAGAGACAGTACAAGATGGCTGCTCTGAGGGCCAAGAAGGAGGGAGATGCGGGACAAGCCATGCTCCATTTAAAAACCAGTAAGGTAATGGAGCCTCCCAAATATCAACCAGATAGATAGAAAATGTTTAGGCTTGTTTAGCCTTTTAATATGTTTTTGTTAAAAAGCTAGTTTTTAACTAGAAGTGTATCTAAACAGCTTTTTTACTTCTGATATTGGGGCCTTGAGTATTTGTGATACCGATATTAATCCAATACAATATTGGCAGGAATTATATATACTTGTATTATTTTGTGGTATAGAATTTAAAAAAAATGCTTAAAAACTAGTGATGTCCGATATTATCGGCCGATAAATGCTGTAAAATGTAATATCGGAAATTATCGGTATCTGTTTCAAAGTCAGCGGTTCCAAAAAGTACAGAGCGCCAATAAACCTTAAAGGCACTGCCTTTGCGTGCCGGCACAGTCACATAATATATGCGGCTTTTACACACGCACAAGTGAATGCAAGCATACTTGGTCAACAGCATACAGGTCACACTGAGGGTGGCCGTGTAAACAACTTAAACACCGTTGCAAATATGCGCCACAATGTAAACCCACACCAAACAAGAATGACAAACACATTTCGGGAGAACATCCACACCATAACATGACATAAACACAACAGAACAAAAACCCAGAACCCCTTGCAGCACTAACTCCTCCGGGACACTACCATATAGACCCCCGCTAAACCACCCCCACCCATGTTTAAAAAAAAAAAAAAAAAAGTAATTGTGAAAGTCAATGTATAGTATTTCCCATAGTTGTAATGGGTATCAGGATTATCTCAGGGAGAGCATGTCCCAAATTCCAAGTTTTCAGGCATGTTGCATCCATCCATTTCCTACCGCTTATTCCCTTTGGGGTGGCGGGGGACGCTGGTGCCTCTCTCAGCTACAATCGGGCGGAAGGCGTTGTACACCCTAGACAAGTTGCCACCTCATCGCAGGGCTATATATATATATATATATATATATATATATATATATATATATATATATATATATATATATATATATATATATATATATATATATAACAACAACAAATAACAGTTAAGTAACTAGTAGATAAATAATAGTTTTGAAAAAAATAATGCAACCAGAAATGATGTGAAATGTTGCTGCATATGTCAGTAGCCAAATTAAGAGCCTTTGTAATCCATTTTGAAGTGGTTCTATTATCATTGATATATATCTGCGCTTATGGGGCGGGCCGGTATGGCGTAGTTGGTAGAGCGGCCGTGCCAAAAACCTGAGGGTTGCAGGTTCGCTACCCCGCCTCTTGACATCCAAATCGCTGCCGTTGTGTCCTTGGGCAGAACCCTTGACCCTTGCCCCTGGTGCCGCTCACACTGGTGAATGAATAATGAATGAATGATAGGTGGTGGTCGGAGGGGCCGTAGGTGCAAACTGACAGCCTCGCTTCTGTCAGTCTACCCCAGGGCAGCTGTGGCTACTGAGGTAGCTTACCACCACTCGATGTGAATGAATGATGGGTTCTCACTTCTCTGTGAGCGCTTTGAGTATCTAATAATTGAAAAGCGCGATATAAAATTTAATCCACTATTATTATTATTATTATTATTATTATTATTATTATTATTATTATTATTATTATTATTATAATATTGTAATATTTATTACAGGAAGCTGCAATATATATCACAGTATAGATTTTAGGCAATATCGCCCATCCCTAATATCTAGTTTGTGTGTTTAGCTGTTGTGTTGCTGCTTGCACCTACCATGTTTGCATTTTGTAAATGATGCCCCTCAAATACAAGAAAAGACCAACCTTGTGATCTTATTAGAGGACCTTTAAATTTTAACTGGCTGCCCAGCTTTGTATAAGTTAACAGTTTTATCGAAGCGCTTAAGACCGAGGTTTACATCCGACATAATCTGATACTCGTATTTTAGCTGATATCGAACCAATATCAGATTGTGACACCCCTATTATTGACATAGATTGTTTATTATTATGTGTGATGTTGTGTTTTTCCATCAGTTGTTTGTGTTTTTTTTTTGGAGCAGGGGTTTGATTCAATGATTGAAGCTTTGAAACAAGGACAAGCTGTGGACCTCGACAGCCTTCCTCCCTCACCTCCAGGTCAGTTGTTTACCATCATTATACAGCATTGTGGTACTGTGTCAGGAATGTGTCCAATTGTGTTGAAGGTGCAGGTGGAAGCAGCACCGCGTCAGTGAAGCTAAATACTCAGGTCCCCCAACCGGCTGCAGCAGCTCCAGGTACCATAATCACTGTTTTATACTAATTATTTTTAAAACAACATTTACACATTTGGTTGTTGTCTCGTGCTTAGCCCCCCAGGCTCCAAAAGACGCGCTGGAGGCGCTCGAACAGAGGCGAGCTAAGTACATGGAGTCGTCGGCTGAAGCTAAAACCAGCGGGGAAGACCGCAAGGCCCGAATGTACGACCGCATTGCCAAGGTGCACACAGTGCTTCTCATACATTGATTTATACCTCGCAGCCCGCTTCAGATAAACTTAAACCGCCACAAATAGATTTGGCACTTAAGCCTGGACTGGACTCTTACTATCATGTTAGAGCCATTCTGGACTGGACTTTCACAATATTATGTCAGACCCACTTGAGGTCCATTGCACCGGTCTCCCTTAGAGGGGGGTTTTTACCCACATTTGCGGTCCTCGCCAAGGTTTCTCATAGTCATTCTCATCGACGTCCCACTTGGTTGTGAGTTTTTCCTTGCCCTTATGTGGGCGCTGATCCGCGGATGTCATCGTGGCTTGTGCAGCCCTTTGAGACACTTGTGATTTAAGGCTATATAAATAAACATTGAATGACTGATTGAACCCAGGTTCATGAACATAATATAATGGGACTGTCTGTGAATGTAGCTCATAATTACAACTATGTACAGTAAATGATACCGTATCTCTGCTTCTTAACACACCTCATACACACCTTGTCTGCCAGAGGATAAGAAGACGTTGCAGGAGGGATCAGTGTTGACAAAAAACAAACAGAAGCCAGAAGTCATATCAGAAAATTATCTTCTTAATATCTTAATATCATCTGGGCAGGATCTTCAGCTCTCACTGGATCGGTTAGCAGCCGAGTGTGAAGCGACTTGGATGAGAATCAGCACCTCCAAGTCTGATTCCAAGGTTCTCGCCCGGAAAAGGGTGGAGTGCCATCTCCGGGTTGGGGAGGAGACCCTGCCCCAAGTGGAGGAGTTATAGTACCTAGGAGTCTTGTTCACGAGTGAGGGAAGAGTAGCTCGTGAGATCGACAGGCGGATCGGTGCGGCGTCTTCAGTAATGCGGACGCTGTATCGATCTGTTGTGGTGAAGAAGGAGCTGAGCCGGAAGGCAAAGCTCTCGATTTACCGGTCGATCTACGTTTCCATCCTCACCTATGGTCATGAGTTTTGGGTAATGACCGAAAGGACAAGATCACGGGTACAAGCGGCTGAAATGAGTTTCCTCCGCAGGGTGGTGGGTCTCTCCCTTAGAGATAGGGTGAGAAGCTCTGCCATCCGGGAGGAACTCAAAGTAAAGCCGCTGCTCCTCCACATCGAGAGGAGCCAGATGAGGTGGTTTGGGCATCTGGTCAGGATGCCACCCGGACGTCTCCCTCGGGAGGTATTTAAGGCACGTCGGACCGGTAGGAGGACACGGGGAAGACCCAGGACACGTTGGGAAGACTATGTCTCCCTGCTGGCCTGGGAACACCTCGAGATCCCCCGGGAAGTGCTGGATAATGTGGCTGGGGAGATGAAAGTCAGGGCTTCCTTGCTTAGGCTGCTGCCCCCGCGACCTGACCTCGGATAAGCGGAAGAAGATGGATGGATGGATCTTCTTAATATTTGTTTTTTGCTCACTTTTCATAAAAATGACCTGCATTGTGTCTGGTTATGCAGATTAGAAGCTTTTATATACCTTTTGGTGGTAAATACATTGAATGCGATATATCTCAAATTTGTGTCTTTTTAGATATTACTTTATTTAAAAATACAAACGTGCAACTGTGAACCGCAAAACAAAGTCGACCATGCAAAAGAAATGCTTTAAAGTTGTGTTGCTAGTGAGAGACTGATGAGCTGTAACTACCTCTACCTAATAGTATCCTGTTTAACAACATTTCAAATCTCTTCCATTCGGCAGCAATACCAGAGCGCCATCCGGTCTCACAAAGCTGGAAAAATGGTCAACTTTGACGAGCTTCCTGTTCCGCCAGGTGAGATTCCTTCTCCAGTGATTTGCCAAGCATATTGTGAGAGTTTCAACAGTTAGCTTGTTTTGGGTTTTTGCCTTGATTTTCCAGGTTTCCCCCCGATACCGGGTCAAAAGTCGACAACGGCCGAGCATGGATTAGTTGCGGCGCTGGAGGCCGCCTCAAAGATCGCCTCCACTGACGATGCTGCTGCAAGTGCGGATGAAGACGCAGAAGAAAAAGAAAAGGAGGTGGAGGTGGGCTCCATTCTTTGATTGTCCCACAGTCAATCAACAAGCACAATGTAAAAATGTATTTAAAGTCGCTTATATAAAGGTGTGTGGAGATATGCTAAGTTAGTTTAACAAAACGTCTTAACTTCGTGTAATAGCTGACAAAGCAAATTAGTGTAAAATATCTCATGGATGAATTCATTAGAATGGCAGGATATCGTTTTAAATTTTAATAAAAGATTTATAACCAATACAATTCCCATGTTGGTTGTAGATAAAGCAGGATGAGGAGCACAAGAAGAGCACATTAAGTGTTCCCGCTTCATCTCAAGGTAGGAGGAGGTCCCCGTCAGCCTCACCCGGCACACCGTCCACCAGACAGCTCTCAGCAGCAGGTCAGTGCCTGTTTGTCTCAGCTCTGTCCCGTTGCATCGTCTTCTCTTTTTCCATCTTCTTCTTTGTCTTTGTCTGCCTTTAGCAGCCCAGCAGCTAGAGTTCCTGGAGGGCAGGAGAAAGCAGTTCATGAAGGCAGCTCTGCACGCCAAGCAGAAGAACGACATGGAGCAGGCCAGGGTCTTCCTCCGCAACGCCAAGGGTTTGGAACCCATGATCGAAGCGGCACGCAACAGTCAAGTGGTGGATGTGAGCACGGTATGCAATTCAACTGAGTTTCTTTCTTATTCTACTTATTCCATCCTCAGACTTTCCAACATGTACACATTTTTACTAGCCTTTGCTGTGATCCAGATTCGCAGTTTGCGGATTTCGGTTTCGAGTTCAGTCCCTGCTTTTGTGGAGGCACTAGCATTTTTACACCAGCTTGCTCGACCCCCTACAAAAAAACCTCTAACATGCTGCAAAGGCTGTGATTGGTTGGCATTTTTACTAGAGATGTCCGATAATATCGAACTGCTGATATTATCGGCCGATAAATGCTTTAAAATGTAATGTCGGGAATTATTGGTATCTGTTTCAAAAAGTAAAATTTGTGACTTTTTAAAAAGAAGTACAGAGCGCCAATAAATCTTAAAGGCACTGCCGTTGCGTGCCGGCCCAGTCACGTAATATCTACGGATTTTCACACAAACAAGTGAATGCAAGGCATACTTGGTCAACAGTTATACAGGTCACACTGAGGGTGGCCGTATAAACAACTTTAACACTGTTACAAATATGCGCCACACTGTGAACCCACACCAAACAAGAATGACAAACACATTTCAGGAGAACATCCGCACCGTAACACAACATAAACACAACAGAAGAAATACCCAGATCCCTTGCAGCACTACCTCTTCCAGGACGCTACAAGATACAACCCCCCTTCCCCCCGCTACCCTTTAGCCCCAGCCCCCTCAAATTTGAGAAGTCCGGCGGGCCACAATGTGGAACCTGGCGGGCCGGATCCTCCTTGCGGGCTGTAGTTTGGGGACCCCGGGGTGAGGGGAACAAGGCTGGTGCGACACATCAAAAAAACCTTGTTACTTTATTCTATACACAATGAAGTATTTTATCATATTTGTCATGCATCTTCCTTGACACGATGTAACAAACTTAAAAAAAAAAATTGTTCTTTACAAAATTAAGCCAAACGTTAAAGTGCTTCTGAACGCTAGTCATGAGGCCTGCACTGCAAAAAGTCAGTGTTCAAAAACAAGAAAAAAAATTAGGGTTATTTTGTTTTTAACTAAGCAGTTATCTGCCAATAGAACAAGAAAATCTGGCTTGTCAAGACTTTCCAAAAAAAATAAAATTAGCTAATCTCAATGGACCCAAAGATATCTTAAAATAAGTATATTCTCACAAATAACAAGTGCACTTTTCTTGGTAGAAAAAAAATTAGACCTTTTTGCTCAATATGTTGAAAAATATTCTTAAATTAAGTAAATGTTAGTGCCATTATCTTGACATAATGGCACTAACATATATCATGATTTTGTTTAATGCTTGAAATAAGAAATTATTACTTTAAAAAAGTAATTTTATACTTGTGAGTGTTGATGACACAGCTTCACAATAGTTGATATTCTTGTTTCAAACATGTTTTACTCAACATAGGTCATAGAATCTCAGCAACAAACTATAATATCTTACTGAGATCATTTAGGACCAAAACCCTTAAACAAATAAAACACTAACATAAAATCTGTTTAGTAAGAAATGATCTTATCAGACAGAAAATAAGCATATAGCACCCTTATTTGAGATGTTTAATCTTACTTAGATTTCAGTTTTTGCAGTGTGCTGCTTCTTCTTAGTTGGTGGTGGCTATTTTCTCCTTTCGGGTATCGCAACAAGGAATAGAAATGGAAAAAAATGTGAGCGATTCCGTGAGAATTGGAATGTTAATCCCGGTTCCCATCATTGCGAAATACCCAACCCTAGCTATGAACAAACCAAAGAGCAGCTCGGCTAACATTTGTGGCTCAGTACTCTTACGATTTCTATGTCGTCAGATCTACAACCTTCTTCCTGCAGGTGCCGTCGCCCCCTGGTGACGAAGACGAGGACTTTGTCCTGGTGCACCACTGTGACGTTAACCTCTCTGAGAAAACCGAGCAGATCTACGTTCAATTAGCCAAGATACTCAAAGAGCAGCGTGAGGTAAGACTCGTGTAATCGTTTTATTTCATTGTTTTTTTTCTGATACATGTTTGTGCTGTTAGAAATGTTTGACCCACTCCAAGCAATTCACTCACCTGGGAAACGTCGCCGAAACCACCAAGTAAGACCAATCTGTGTCACTGGAATCGCAGCAAGAACGTGTTGTTAGATAAACGTTTTGGCCTCAGGTTTGAGAAGATGGCCGAGTCTTGTAAGGCGAGTCTGGAGGTCCTGAAGGTGTCCCAAGCGAAGGGCCTGCCCGCCCCCACACATCACTTCGAGGACGTGACTTTCCACACTGTCAGGTGGGCAAACCTTGAGCGATAGAGGCAAACACAAATAAGGCGCTTGGCCTTTGTGAAGGTCTGTGTTTTGCTAAGTGACCTTCTAGTATTTGCTCATGGTTACTAATGTTTCTGCTCGCCTGTCACAGGATGTTTCCGGATCTCAGCAGCACAGAGATGGTGGTCCTTATCGTGAAAGCCATGAATCTTCCTGCTCCCAGCGGTACACACACACACATCCACAATATGAATGCACTAATCCGACATAATAAACCTGGTCCATGTCCCCACGCAGGCGTCCAAACCGGCGACCTGGACGCTTATGTGAAGTTTGACTTCCCCTACCCCAGCACGGTAAACCAGCTCCAATTTTGTATGATCATCATCTCCTCCTCACTTTCAGAGCAGCTTGTTGACTTGTTTGTGTGTCCTTGCCGTGTTTTGTCTCCAGGAGCAAGCGCAGAGACATAAAACAAATGTTATCAAGAACACAAACTGCCCAGGTGAGTCCAGGTGGCGTCAGGTCCACAAAGGACCTACAATGCCGACAGTGCCACTCTCACACTGTCTTTGAGCAGAATACAACCAGAGCTTCACCCTGACGATCAACCGCAACCACCGTGGCTTCAGGAGGGTAGTGACGTCCAAAGGCCTCAAGATGGAGCTGCTGCACAAAGGGTGAGTCTCACGCAGGCACGCTACCTCACCTTTACAGCAGGATCCTCTCACACGTTTCAACATGACCCATCTGAAGCCTCTTGATCAAGGCTGTGTGTTGTGAGTTACCATTGACAGTATTTATTTTGTGGTCTATTGTGTTTGCTGTCTTTCCATTTAAGCCTCTCTTTAAAGATTATGTCTTTGCAATCTTGCCTTTAGACTTTTTGTGTCTTTTCGGGTCATTAAGCAAGCAGGTCATCCTCTTGACCCCTAGATTAATGTGTCGTACTGAACAATACAGCCTTACTGACACTCTCCCGCTCTGTTTGCTTGTAACTAGCCTGCTATTTTTCTTAGTGCATTGCTGTTGCACATGCATAGTCGAAATCCCATTATTTCTTAGATTTGTTTGGCCTTTTAACTAGCCTGCAAAACACGTTTTAACATGATTTCAGCAGACAGCATTTCCTTCTGACAGAAATAAACAGCCATATATACCCCACCTCAGGTCAAAAGACAAATATTTATAATGTATAATCTCGAATGTACATCTTATTTTGTCAACTGTGCTGACAAATTCAGGACAGTCTGTACGCTTCTAACGGCATTCGAAACATCCTGCTGCTTAACTTCCTTATGGTTTGTTTTGGCACAAGTAGCCACTTGGTTCGCAAATCATAAAGTGCGAGTGCTGTTACACTACTTGGCAGTCAGTTGACTAAACTTGCATCCTTTATTCTGCTCATTTTGTCACATTATTTACATTCAGAGTAGATTGCATTACCCATAGCAAGCCAGTTTCTTGAAAACAGCACGTTAAAGCCATAACAGAGCCCATAAAAACTGGGATATTGCTTTAACCATGTGCTTTCACATGGCGACATTGCAGCCTAAAATGAGATAATTTGATCATCATATGGCCTCTGTTTTACCTTCAAAGCCAGAAAATTTCGAGGTTGACTTGGTCCCCCCATTCTTTAATAGTGCCGTTCACACAGAACTGCTCGACTGGAAAGAGCCTGCTTTGACTGCCCTGAGACAGGAGTTTCCAACTGTGTAAAATGGCCTTTACCCCTCCATTCCATATCACTATTCTGTGTGAAAGCAGCGGGTTCACTCGGTCTCTGCTGTTTATCGAGGACAGACCTGGGCAATTATTTTGACTCAGGGGCCAAATTTAGAGAATAAAATGTGTCTGGGGGCTGGTATATCTATTTTTAGGAACACTAATTCAAAACCTCACAATAATGTCTGATTGAATGCTAAAAACGTTATGACAGACCTCCTTAAAATAAGGAATGGATTTTTTTTTTTTTTTTACCAAATGAGACACCCAGAATGTACATGAAAATAAAGTATGTGGGATTTACAATATTAACTATGAAGGATAAAACACTGAATATTGACAACATAATGGTCACATCGACTCTCGTCGACATATTTTACAATCAAGCGAAATGCAACAAACCAGCGAAATATGAATGCGCAATGTATAAATAAACCCCATCTACAGTTTGACATATCTGATACATCACTAACCTTTAGAACTTTGTTGTGAAAATCTCCTTCCGCTTCTGTCCCTGACACCTGCATTTCAGACTGACACCCAGGAAACACTCTGTGGAAACGCTCCTCCACCCACACTGCCTGGTGACTTAGATTACCATAGTAACTAGAATATCATGCTAAAGCGTAGATTCCAACCATTGACATACTACGACTATATAGTTCAAGACTTATGGTCATTTGAAAAAAATCACTGCACATCATGATGGCAGCTACATTTTCCGTTTCTTTTCTTTTCTTTTCTTAGTTTATTTCGAACATGACATACATACAACATTATACATAAGGTAATTTCATCATTTCGCAATACACAATACATCATGTCTGAAAAGGAGTAGGAAGAAGCAAAGCTTATTTAATCCTACCCCTTTTCCACTTCAGAGCGCCCACAAATATATAAATTCATTCACTGACCTTCTTTACAGCAAAATATCAAAATAGCAAAATGACATCTGTGAGTAACACAGTAGTTTTCTAACATGTACTTAATTATTTCAGTCATTATTAACATACTAAAATGAAGAATATCTTGTTTTCAATAAGTTTGAAAGTGTTTCTCATAATACTTTGTACTTTGTAAGCACTATTAATTTAAACATCCTCTTAAACTAGATCATATCAGTACAATGTTTAACTTCTTTACTTAATCTATTCCATAATTTAATTCCACATACTGATATGCTAAAAGTTTTAAGTGTTGTACGGGCATACAAATGTTTTAAGTTAAATTTTCCTCTGAGGTTATATTTCCCCTCTTTAGTTGAGAAGAATTGTTGTACATTCTTTGGTAGCAGGTTATAATTTGCTTTGTTATAATTTGCTTTGCTTTTTTTTAGCGACCAAAAGTTGCGAACTTTATCGTGGATGTTCTCTACTAAATCCTTTCAGCAAAAATATGGCAATATCGCGAAATGATGAAGTATGACACATAGAATGGACCTGCTATCCCCGTTTAAATAAGAACATCTCATTTCAGTAGGCCTTTAATGTGTGAAAAGTGTTATGCAAACAATCCTTGCGGACTCACTTGAGCAACTTTCTCAAAGTGGTTTCCTGCGGAGCGACAAGCCGATCGGGACGGCGCACCTCAGGATGGACAAACTGGAGTCCCACAGTGAAATCAGGGAGATCGTGGAGGTCAGCAGCAGCACTCTGAAGCTCATTAAAGCCTTTAATGACTTATTAAGAGGTTGCCATCGCCCCCTGTCAGGTGATGGATGGCCGCAAGCCTACTGGCGGTCGCCTGGAAGTCCGGGTGCAACTTCGGGAGCCCCTCAACGGACAGGACATGCAGGCGAGCACCGAGCGCTGGCTGGTAATCGACCAGTCGCAGGTAGCCTTTTTGTCCATGTGTGATTTCATCATGATGGTTCAGCAGTACTTAAGACATGTTTTTCTTTTCTTTACCTCTAGGTTCTCCTCTAGATGTTTCTTTCAAGGCGTGTAAGCACTTAACAATATTTCGGTGACATCACACCAAAAACTTAGATGGTTTTTTTTTTCGAATGTTTGTGCAGGTTGAAGGAAACCAATCAGAAACACTTTGCACACCGCAAGACACTTGACTTCCTTTCCTGAGACATAGCGTGGCCTCACTAGGTCAGTAGCGCCCTTCAGCGACGTCTGCTGGCCATGAGAAGCGCGGCTGGCCGAGTCGCTCGTAGAGCTAACATTGACCGATGACTACATGAAATATGGAGGTTATAGAAAGACTGTACTGTGGTATCTATGCACTAATACCAAAGTAATCACTGTTGCTGTCAAATCCTGCATCTTGGGACGAATGAAACGCTGCTGCTAAAGCGCTTTTCATTTCTTTCTGTCTTCAGAGTAATATATTACACTGTTTCTTCACATAAGTTGAGGGTAATTTATTTTCTCGTACTTGGGCACCGGTGTCACTAAAATTAGTTTTATTATTGTCTTAAGATTACATTTGGAGACATTATTTACTCATTGGTGGGGTTGCATGATGTTTACACCTACAAGCACAAATTAAATTAGCACTTGTTACTCTGATGATTTTGACATGCTAAGTTAGCACACAGACTAGCATCGCTTAACTTATCTTGTTTTTTAAAAACTGGTACACAAAGCCATATTGGCAAATAAAGGTACAGGGTAATCTATATAAAGCCTTGAAACATTGAGCACACATATGCTCTTATTGTATAATGATAAGCATTTAATATGACGCTTTCAGGACAAACATAAATGGTCCCCTAATATGAAAAAGGTTCTCCACCTTTGCTCTGAACTGTCAGCACCTATTTTAAGTCCATTCTTATCACAATCACATTAACCTTTCTCCTTTCCCCCTCATGACTCATCATGATACCGCAATTCTTTTCATACATTTCACTTCTTCTGCAATGGCCTGCTTGTTTACAACCACCCTGGATGTCAGTTATATCCCCACATAGTGGCCTATCTTGAATAAAAACGAAACAAAAAAAAACATCTAAGTAAACTGTTTTAATTTTGCTCTACCGTGTTTTCTTAAGATTTTGCAGTGGGACATTTTCATAAGCCTCAGGATTTCGCAATATTGTGATTACACCCATTGTCAACTGATCCCATGATCACAAAACAGCAATCTATTTGTGGCGGCTAGGCCGTGGCAAGGGTATCAATATGACACATGCATCTTTTGAAAAGTGTAGGTAGTATCAATATATATCTTTTGTTACATTATATCAATTTGGATATTTTGCTAAAGCATACTTTCCAACCCTCCCGATTTTCCCAGGATAATCCCGAATTTCAGTGCCCCTCCCGAAAATCTCCCGGGGCAACCATTCTCCTGAATTTCTCCCAATTTCAACCTGAACAATAATATTGGGGGCGTGCCCTAAAGGCACTGCCTTTAGCGTTCTCTACAACCTGTCACGTCAGCTTTTCCTCCATGCAAACAGTGTGCCAGACCCGTCACATAACATGAGGCTTTTATATACACACAAGTGAATGCAAGACATACTTGATCACACTGAGGGTAGCCGTATAAACAACTTTAACACGGTTACAAATATGCGCCAGACTGTGAACACACACCAAACAAGAATGACAAACACATGTCGGGAGAACATCCGCCTGGGAACGCCTCGGGATCTCCCTGGACAAAGTGGCTGGGGAAAGGGAAGTCTGGGCTTCTGTGCTTAGGCTGCTGCCTCTGCGAACCGACCTTGGATAAGCGGAAGAAAATGGACGGATGGATGGATGTATTATATTCTTTAAAGTAAGAGTAAAAACACTATAAGGTTGTCTTGTACTTAACAACTGTGATTTGAGACGCTATGGCTCGTTTACAAATCCTGGTTGTTGCTGCTGAGGAGTTTGGGGTAGGACGTGCCGATGGAGCGCCCGTGGCGATAGACCACCAGCTCTAGCGTGTACTCGTCCACTTTGACCAGCACCGACATTCTCTTCTCCGTGGACGCGAGGAAGATGACGGTGAAGAGAGCAACCTCGAACTCGGGGCTCACGCCGATGAAGGAGCCTCCGATGGGCTTGACCAAACCCTTCCAGCTGAACTGCAGGTTGAGGACGTGGTCGTCCTCGTCGGGCTGTAAAAGATGGTGAAGTGAAGACGGGCGTGGCGTGGCAAAGAGACTTTATGTGTTTGTCTCACTGTGTTTTTTTTGTCTCTTGCTTTGTAGCCTTTGTAGTCGATGTGGTCGCGCTTCTCCTGCAGGTAGAACTGCACCCAGTTGTGAAGACCCATCATCTCCTGGCCATACTTGGTCTCCCCAACAAACACGTGCTCGAACCCGCAAGAATCCTCTCTGATGAAAGCAAGTGCACTCAATTATCACACATTTCTTGCACTAGTACAATCCCTGTTTCCATATGAGTTGGGAAATTGTGTTAGATGTAAATATAAACAGAATCCAATGATTTGCAAATCCTTTCCAAGCCATATTCAGTTGAATATGCTACAAAGACAACATATTTAATGTTCAAGCTCATAAACTTTTTTTTTTTGCAAATAATAATTAACTTAGAATTTCATGGCTGCAACACGTGCCAAAGTAGTTGGGAAAGGGCATGTTCACCACTGGTTTACATCACCTTTTCTTTGAACAACACTTAATAAGCGTTTGGGAACTGAGGAAACTAATTGTTGAAGCTTTGAAAGTGGAATTCTTTCCCATTCTTGTTTTATGTAGAGCTTCAGTCGTTCAACAGTCCGGGGTCTCCACTGTCGTATTTTACGCTTCATAATGCGCCACACATTTTCCATGGGAGACAGGTCTGGGCTGCAGGCGGGCCACGCTGTTGTAACACTTGTCTTGCTGAAATAAGCAGGGGCATCCATGTTAACGTTGCTTGGATGACAATATATGTTGTTACAAAACCTGTATGGACCTTTCAGCATTAATGGTGCCTTCACAGATGTGTAAGTTACCCATGCCTTGGGCACTAATGCACCCCCATACCATCACACATGCTGGCTTTTACACTTTGCACCTATAACAATCCGAATGGTTATTTTCCTCTTTGTTCTAGAGGACACCACGTCCTCTGTTTCCAAATATAATTTGAAATGTGGACTCGTCAGACCACAGAACACTTTTCCCCTTTGCATCAGTCCATCTTAGGTGAGCTCGGGCCCAGCCAAGCTGGCGGCGTTTCTGGATCTTGTTGATAAATGGGTTTGGCTTTGCATAGTAGAGTTTTAACTTGCACTTACAGATGTAGCGACCAACTGTAGTTTCTGACTGTGGTTTTATGAAGTGTTCCTGAGCCCACGTGGTGATATCCTTTACACACTGATGTTGGTTTTTGATGCAGTACCACCTGAGGGATCACAAGTCCGTAATATCATCGCTTACGTGCTGTGATTTCTCCAGATTATCTGAACTTTTTGATGATCTTATAGACCGCAGATGGTAAAATCCCTAAATTCCTTGCAATAGCTCGTTGAGAAATGTTGTTCTAAAACTGTTCGACAATTTGCTTACAAAGTGGTGACCCTCACCCCATCCTTGTTTGTGAATTACTTAGCCTTTCATGGAAGCTGTTTTTATAGCCAATCATGGCACCCACCTGTTCCCAATTAGCCTGCACACCTGTGGGATGTTCCAAATAAGTGTTTGATGCGCATTCATCAACTTTATCAGTATTTATTGCCACCTTTCCCAACTTCTTTGTCACAAATTCTAAAGTTAATGATTATTTGCAACAACAAAAAAATGTTTATGAGTTTGAACATCAAATATGTTGACTTTGTAGCATATTCAACTGAATATGGCTTGAAAAGGATTTGCAAATCATTGTATTCTGTTTATATTTACATCTAACACAATTTCCCAACTCATATGGAAACAGGGTTTGTAAATAAATATCCAATTAACTTTTCCTTCACAGCTAAGAATTGGTTATTAACGCTAAGGCCTTGAGCTTCCCCTGGTGGTGACTAGACCAAAAAGAGCTCACCCTCCGCTCCTGTCCCGGTGGTACAATCTGAACCAGATGTCGTAGAGCTGTCTCTTGAAGTGCGTAAGGTCTGTTGGAGACTGTCTCTTCTGGATCAGATACTGGTGAGCATGCTGGCGGTGCACAAAACAACAACATGGTTCCTGATCGCCCGTCTACTGTCACACTATTGTGTTGTCACCTTCATAACTTCTGTCTCCAGAATGGCGTCCAGAAACTTGTGGTTCTCCTCGAACTCCTCTGACGTCACCTTCTCTGACACGCCGGTCGACATCTCGTAGTTGTCCAGCAGGTTGATGAAATCTGCATCAAGGATAAAGCAAACTTGTTTCCAGTAACTCCACGGATCTCAGATTGTCATTACAGCCTTTTTACACAGATCAGGACTTGGATGTGGCACGTCTGTGGTTATGACCGGCTCCCTTTACACAGTGTCCCCCCTTTGTTACTCTTACTTTGTCAGGAAGGCGGTAAATTGCGGAGTCTCTGCTGTTTGTAATGTTGATAGCATTTTTTTTTTTTTAAAGACAGAAAAAATTCAAAATCCTAATTATTTAGAGGGGTTTATCTGGAAATATTTTAGATAGGTTAATCCCATTTATAAAAGGCCAAAAACTTAATTGTGTTTTTAACAGCCGGTTTCAACTAAGTCCCTACTGTAATTAGTTTTTAGAAAAGTTGGTTTTGCATAATAGGTGCAATGGCTGGGCGATATGGCCTTTTATTAATATATCGATATTTTTAGACCATGTCACAATACACGATATACATCTCGATGTTTTGCCTTAGCCTTGAATGAACACTTGATGCATATAATCACAGCAGTATGATGAGTCTGTGTCTACATTCAAACATTCTTCTTCATACTGCATTAATATATGCTACTTTTAAACTTTCATGCAGAGAGGGAAATCACAACTAAGTCAATTGACCAAAACAGTATTTATTAAACAGTTATTAAGCAGTGGCACAAACATTCATGTCATTTCAAAACAGAAAGTGCAAGATTGTCAGAGACATTTTAAAAAAAGCTATGAGTGCACTTTTGTGCGTGATGTCACTAAGATGACATATCAAAACAACACTAAATTAAAGTGCACTTTTTGTACAGAACGCCACTACTATAGTTTAAAACAAATAAAGTGCACTTTAGTGCAGATGTCACAAATTATTTCAATAACTGTCAAATAAAAATTAGCTGCATAATAGGAAATCAAATAGTGTATGTGCTTCGCTATGTTGTAAGTTACTGCGGACGTTATCTCCTGTTGACTATTTTTTTTTTATACAGTGTTGATCTGAAAATGGTTGCTTCGGCATTTTGTGGGTGTGGCACTGGCGGAGATGTTGACATGCGGAGTTTCAAGCACTCTTCATTCTATAGCGCAGGGGTAGGGAACCTATGGCTCTAGAGCCAGATGTGGCTCTTTTGATGACTGCATCTGGCTCTCGGTTAAATCTGAGCTGACGTTGCTTAACACGATAAGAAATGAATAATTCCACTTGTAATCACAGTGTTAAAAATAATGTTCAAAATATAAAACATTCTCATGCATTTTTAATCCATGCATCCGTTTTCTACGGCACCTGTTCAAGAAGTTGCGTTAATGATAAGAAGTTATTTATTTATTATTGGTTAGTGTGGGGCTTGCCCTCCTGGGGGTTCTTCAGACCACCAAGCACCGACATGAGAGCCTGTTTCAGGGTTACAATATTGTTTTATTTTTCAATAAGTTTCCAGCAATAGTATTTACAGCCCCAACCCCATCTCTCCTCCTGGCTGCTGCTTATAACAGAGCAACAGGTGATTAGATAACTAGGCCCAGGTAGGCCATCTACGCACCTGTCGCTGCAGGCCCGCAGCCCACGCCCCCTCCAGTTAGCTTCAGAATAACAATGTTATTACAAAGAATAAGAGACCTATTATACTCTAGAAATGTTGTTCTTACTTAAAAATGCACATGTTTAGTTGTGTTCAGTGTTAAAAAAATATTATATGGCTCTTACGGAAATACATTTTAAAATATTTGGCTTTTTGGCTCCGTCAGCCAAAAAGGTTCCCGACCCCTGCTATAGCGGGTGACTTTTCAAATGATGCTACATTAGTAGAACTGCTACTTTTTGTAGCAACGCTTTTGCTGCATACTTGACATATTACGGTTGTCTGTTCGACACCTCCCTCTTGAAGCCAAACCCCCGGCAGAAGATGGACCCCGTGCTGTTTTTCTTGGGAATTAATTATTCCTTCATTTGTTACCAGATTGGCATCTTCTTTCTCTCATTTTACCACTCGCACCTCTCCGCTAGCATCACAGCTAACGTTACCCATGCCGCTACCTTTTTGCTCCGCGAGAGCATATGACGTTGCAGGCGTGACAGTATGTGACGTATGTAAGAAGGTGCGCTTGTTTTAAGTCTCTGTGAGAAGGAGAGACAAGAAAGAGTGAGAAGAGCCTGTAGTGTAATGCCAGCAGCTAAAAGCAACTGCGTGAGAAGGTATACTCGAATATCACGATATAGTCATTTTCTATATCGCACAGAGACAAACCTGCGATATATCGAGCCCTAATAAGTGCCCTTTAAATTGATATTCTGGTCATTTTATTTTTAATTTGTTAGCAATTTTGCTTTTTTTTTTAAATCCCAAAAAATTCAGATCCAAATTATTTAGAGTGCTTTATTTGGATATGTTTTAGATAGCTTAATCCCATATATAAAATGGCAAAAACCTAATTGTGTTTTAAACCTAATTGAGCTGGTTTCAAGCAAGTACCTGCAATACTGTAATTAGTTTTTAGTGCATATAAACATACCAATTGTGTGTGTCTGGGGCGGTGACATTGGGGATGGGGGCCCTTTAAGGAGTCTTATCTATGATTAATTTGGTGCTACGCCCCTGGGTGGAAACATGATGGTTCTACTATATCCCCATTGTTCCATTTTAATTAATGTTGTTTTGTACAGAACAGGAAAATGGGTAAAAAGTGGTGGCTTTTCTGCTCTGATACTTCTTCCGGAGATGGAATACCAATCATGTCAAATCCTACAAAATCAGCTGAAAACCTACAACAGTGCTTTTGGATGTTGTACTTTCAATGTATTCTCATACCACCGAGCAAACGTCATTGCAAAGGTGAAGGACAAGGTTTTTTTTTCTTCACTTAGTAAATAAAACATTAAAACGTAATAGAAGATACTCAACGTACGAGAATAGGTCTTGATGCTCCTCAGCTTGTCTTCATTGACGTACGTGAAGAGTGGCGCCCTGGCTCTGTCTCTGGCGTAGTTACTGCCCTGCGCCACGTAGCCTGCCCGCCCCTTCATTTTAGACACAAACACGGAACAACAATATTGGTGGTCAAGATCTAATGCTACTCCCACAATGTTCCCCACTCTATACTGCAGACCTGGACATATTAAGGCCCGGGGGCCACATCCGGCCCGTTAAGCTTTTGAACCTGGCCCGTCGGACACTCCCAAATAATTTTTTTTTGGAAAGTGTATTTGACGTTATGATGTGCAGTGATGTTTTCTGATGACCGTAAGTCTTCAACTAAGTCTTACAATGGTTGGAATCTGCACCTTTGAATTATATACTAGTTACTAGGGGCGTGGGAAAAAAATCGAAAATTGGGGGAGTTGTGGAACTTGGAAAAATGTCTTATTGATTTAAATGAAGTGAAGTGAATTATATTTATATAGCGCTTTTCTCAAGTGACTCAAAGCGCTTTACATAGTGACACCCAATATCTAAGTTACATTTAAAGCAGTGTGGGTGGCACTTGGAGCAGGTGGGTAAAGTGTCTTGCCCAAGGACACAACGGCAGTGACTAGGACGGCGGAAGCGGGAATCGAACCTCCAACCCTCAAGTTGCTGGCACGGCCACTCTACCAACCGAGCTATGCCGCCCCAGAAATTCCAACATTTCTGGGAATTTCCCAGAAATGTTGGATTTTCTGAAAAAGCGGGAATTTTTTGGAAAATGGTAAAACAAATGAATGAGTTGAAATGGTTGGTGTTGAAATTTGTCGAGAAATGTTGAAGTAGTAACATGTTGAATGGTTTTGCGGAATTCCTGGAATTTCGGGAAAACCAGGAATTTATCCAGTTCAAAAACAATTTAGTTTTTTGTCCTAATTAAGAACAGTGCTTTGACGGTGGAACGGTGGAAGTGGGTTAAAAAATGTTGGAGGAGTAGTCGGCAGAAAAAAGGGTGGAGAAGGGGCTTGGGAAAAACCAGGAATTCTGGAAAATCCTGGAATTTTTTGGAACTTTGGAAAAAGTTTGAATTTTTACAATGGTGGAATGGTTGGAATAGGTTGAAAAATGTGGAAATTGTCAAAGTTTGAAAAATGGCCTATTCATTTTGAATGGGAAAAATTGTCCTGGAAAACCTGGATTTCTGGGAATTTTTGGAATTTGTCAAGGGAAAAGACCGTAATTCCCGAATAGCCTGAAGAGTTTGAAGTTGGAACGGTTTGAATGTTAGAGCTCACCAAAATTTGGACAAGAAGACAAATAATAAAGTGAAGTTGGAGAATAAATAGATAAATTTTGTTGTGGAAAAGCACATGCTCCAAAGCATTCACATAATAAACACCTTCCAGCCCCGAGTGAGCATGCCTGACTCTGTGGGCGGGCACTGCCTCAAGAGCTGTTCTGGTCAGTGAGTTGGGAGCCTGCAGCTTTTTAGCCTACTGACTAGCGTCCTTGACTTGTTTAGTCACAGGTTTGAGCCTGGGTGTGCGTGGGATGACCACTGTTACGTTGCACCAAGTCAGCTGTGTTGTAATCTCCACCCCTTTTGTCCCCTCAAGCACAAACATTGCTATTCTCCAAGTACTGACCTGCGGAGAAATGATGTAATCAGTTCCCGGTTTCAGGCGGTTGACGTCCAAGTGCCAGAGATCGTTGAGCACCTCTGACAACTCCTGGTTGGTTCCTTGACTGAAGAACAAAGCACATTACTTTAGCGCCGTCTTTAACAAAATGCAATGTTTTGCTCAGTGGCCTAGTGGTTAGAGTGTCCGCCCTGAGATGGGTAGGTCGTGAGTTCAAACCCCGACCAAGTCATACCAAAGACTATAAAAATGGGAGCCATTACTTCCCTGCTCGGCACTCATCAAGGGTTGGAATTGGGGGTTAAATCACCAAAATGATTCCCAAGCGTGGCCACTGCTGCTCACTGCTCCCCTCACTTCCCAGGGGGTGGAAAAGGGTGTGTGTGTGATTATCAGTGGTACTTTATAGACTGTATTTATAATAATCACATGTGAATAATGCTGTATAATGGACTGTATTTATGTTATTCACATGTGAATAATGCTGTATAATAGACTGTATTTATAATATTCGTATGTGAATAATGTCGTATAATAGACTGTATTTATAATATTCACATGTGAATAATGCTGTATATTAGACTGTATTTATGTTATTCACATGTGAATAATGCTGTATATTAGACTGCATTTATGTTATTCACATGTGAATAATGTCGTATAATAGACTGTATTTATATTATTCACGAGTGAATAACGCTGTATAATAGACTGTATTTATATTATTCACGTGTGAATAATGCTGTATAATAGACTGTATTTATATTATTCACTTGTTAATAATGCTGTATATTAGACTGTATTTATGTTATTCACATGTGAATAATGCTGTATAATAGACTGTATTTATAATATTCACATGTGAATAATGCTGTATTTTAGACTGCATTTATGTTATTCACATGTGAATAATGTTGTATAATAGACTGTATTTATATTATTCACGTGTGAATAATGCTGTATAATAGACTATATCATTCACATGTGAATAATGCCGTATAATAGACTATATTTATATTATTCACGTGTGAATAATGCTGTATAATAGACTGTATTTATATTATTCACGTGTGAATAATGCTGTATAATAGACTGTATTTATAATATTCACATGTGAATAATGCTGTATAATAGACTGTATTTATATTATTCACGTGTGAATAATGCTGTATAATAGACTGTATTTATATCATTCACATGTGAATAATGCCGTATAATAGACTATATTTATATTATTCACGTGTGAATAATGCCGTATAAGACTGTATTTATATTATTCACGTGTGAATAATGCCGAATAATAGACTATTTATATTATTCACACATGAATAATGCTGTATAATAGACTGTATTTATATTATTCACGTGTGAATAATGCCGTATAATAGACTGAATTTATATTATTCACGTGTGAATAATGCCGAATAATAGACTATATTTATATTATTCACGTGTGAATAATGCCGTATAATAGACTGTATTTATATTATTCACGTGTGAATAATGCCGAATAATAGACTATATTTATATCATTCACATGTGAATAATGCCGTATAATAGACTATATTTATATCATTCACATGTGAATAATGCCGTATAATAGACTATATTTATATTATTCACGTGTGAATAATGCCGTATAATAGACTATATTTATATCATTCACATGTGAATAATGCCGTATAATAGACTATATTTATATCATTCACATGTGAATAATGCCGTATAATAGACTATATTTATATTATTCACGTGTGAATAATGCCGTATAATAGACTATATTTATATCATTCACATGTGAATAATGCCGTATAATAGACTATATTTATATTATTCACGTGTGAATAATGCTGTATAATAGACTGTATTTATATTATTCACGTGTGAATAATGCCGAATAATAGACTATATTATTCACGTGTGAATAATGCCGTATAATAGACTGAATTTATATCATTCACATGTGAATAATGCCGTGTAATAGACTGTATTTATATCATTCACGTGTGAATAATGCTGTATAATAGATTGTATTTATATTATTCACGTGTGAATAATGCTGTATAATAGACTGTATTTATATCATTCACATGTGAATAATGCCGTATAATAGACTATTTATATTATTCACGTGTGAATAATGCTGTATAATAGACTGTATTTATATTATTCACGTGTGAATAATGCCGAATAATAGACTATTTATATTATTCACACATGAATAATGCTGTATAATAGACTGTATTTATATTATTCACGTGTGAATAATGCTGTATAATAGACTGTATTTATATTATTCACGTGTGAGTAATGCTGTATAATAGACTGTATTTATATTATTCACATGTAAAAAATAGTGTTTATTATTTATTGTGAGTGAACTGTGGTGCTGGATTTCCTCCAGGGTTCAATAAAGTACTTTCTATTCTATTCAACTTTAACTTTAACTTAACTTTATCAAGGGTGGCCAAAACGCCGCTCCTGCACTTATGTCAGCATAGAAAACATCATTTGCAAAATAATAAATAAATGCACAGTGCTTCATTTTGACTTAGTGAAATATTAGGAACTTTGCAGATATGGTGGTCATTTGAAATATTAGGATATAAATGAGAATAACAACTTTGTAATGTTATTTTTGTTTTGTCAGTATTAAAGCTTGTAACTGTAGTGTTAGCCAGCAAGTACACAATGTTAGATCCCTGAGTTCCTGTTTTGCATAACATCTCTATTTTTGCAGTGTGATGTTTTGACTAGGTCCTCTCTCTTGTTGTGTAACCATGACTATTAACTACCAGCAGACCCTGGTCGCACAAAGTCCCCATTGTACAACGCAGCTGTGAAACGATACAAAACTTATTTTGCAAGAGGAACGACAAAAACATCAAAATGGAACTTTTTCCCCCCTCCCTCTCCATTAACAAGAAGCGTGCCACTGCTCCATATGTTACAGCAGGCCGACTTGTTGACACAATAGAAACGTGTATTTGGAGTGCAAATACAAAGTTTACGAGCAGATGGAAACGTCGACAAAGTGGCTCAAACACTTCTCCACGTTTGCTTACCTTCTCGCCATGTTTCCCTGCAGAAGAGAGGGACTTGACTCGCATTTTAGGAGGAAGAAAGTACTGTTGCAGATGCAGAGGATGTCATGACATCATCGAGGACGCCAGCCAATGATGAGACGGACAAAATATTCCCTGCACGCCCACCGCGAGAAGGGCGGATGCTGTCATGTGCTCGCCTTATCATACTTGCCAACCTTAAGACCTCCGATTTCGGGGGGTGGGGGCGTGGTTAAGATTCAAGTATTTCATATAGTGTGAAGTGAAGTGAAGTGAATTATATTTATATAGCGCTTTTTCTGTAGTGACTCAAAGCGCTTTACATAGTGAAACCCAATATCTAAGTTACATTTAAAGCAGTGTGGGTGGCACTGGGAGCAGGTGGGTAAAGTGTCTTGCCCAAGGACACAACGGCAGTGACTAGGATGGCGGAAGCGGGAATCGAACCTGCATCCTTCAAGTTGCTGGCACAGCCACTCTACCAACCGAGCTAAACCGCCCCAACAATATATATATATATATATATATAAGAAATACTTGACTTTCGGTGAATTCTAGCTATATATATATTTATTTTATAATATATATATATATATTTATATATATAATATAAGAGAAATACTTGAATTTCAATTTTCATTTATTTATTGTCTGTCCTTGTTCTATTCTCTGTCACTATTTTTCTAACCATATGCATGTACAGTAGATGGCAGTATTGTCCTGTTTAAGAGTGTCACAACATTGCTGTTTATGGCAGACGAACTGCTTTACGGTAGACGAAAACGTGACTGCTGTTGTTGTGTGTTGTTACCGCGCTGTTAATGAAACTGCCTAACAATAAACCCACATAAGATACCAAGAACTCGCCCTCAATTATTACCGTATTTCCTTTAATTGCCGCCGGGGCGCTAATTAATTTAAAACCTCTTCTCACTCCTGCGCTTACCAAAGGTATGCGGTAAAAGTAAGCATGCGCTAATTATTTTAAAACTTCTTCTCCGACACTAACCAAAGGCATGCAGTACAAATTTGAGTGTGATATAAGCTTGGACCTAAAATCCTACTGAATAGCTCTTAATCTTCTTCCATTTATGCGATTTCAATTTACCGGTATTGAAATCAGCCTCCTCCATTTTGAAAATGATGACAGGGGAAGTGTCACTGGTGACGTCGCAAGTTTGACCCGGCAGTAATACTAAGCATGCGCTAATTATTTTGCGAAGCGAGTTAGACTCGGCAGTAATGCAAGGCAGGCGCATACTATATGCCCTGCGGCAATTCAAGGAAATACGGTATATAGATCAGTCTGAATTTCGGGAGATTTTCGGGAGAAAAGTTGTCCCGGGAGGTTTTCGGGAGAGGCGTTGAATTTCGGGAGTCTACCGGAAAATCCGGGAAGGTTGGCAAGTATGCGCCTTATCAATGTCACGTTTTAAATTTGTGTCAAAGCAAGTATTTACGTTCGAATCCTGTAACGGAATGCTTATAAATATTTGCATTCTTTGGCGCGTTTCTTTCAGGTGTTGCTGCGAGGGGAATAATCATTTTAATCGCGGACACGGTCACCCGCGCCGCTTGGTGGCGCCATTGCAGCTACATAGCGTGAACCACGTCACAGAACAAGAAAATTGCGCGTGCGCAGTACGTTCCAGGGTTGTTATGGTTCCTCACATGTGTTGAATGTATACCCAAAGGTTTATTTAGTCGCTCCACTCCTCGCTTAACGTAAATTATCCGTTTTTTTTTTATTCCATTTTGTTTATAATATAGTTACTGCCGCTGCAACGAAGTGACAAGCGTGTCAGACGAAGGCTGGAGTCGGGGAAGAAGTTCGCGTTAGCTTTAGCATAGCATCATGGCTTCTGTGGTGAAATTGATTGCCGGCAGCTACGAGCAAATAGCTTTTGGCTACAATGTTCAAACCAACGAGAATGTAAGTGACACTAATCTCTCCTTCCATGTTTTTCTACCGCCTGTAAATAAAAAAAAATGATCATCCATCCATTTTCTACCGATTGTCCCGTTCGGGGTCGCTGGAGCCTATCTCAGCTGCATTTGGGCGGAAGGCGATGTACACCCTGGACAAGTCACAACCTCATCGCAGGGCCAACACAGATAGACAACATTAACACAATCATTAATCCATCTTCTTCCGCTTATCCGAGGTCGGGTTCACGGGGGCAGCAGCCAAAGCAGGGAAGCCCAGACTTCCCTTTCCCCAGCCACTTGGTCCAGCTCCTCCCAGGGGATCCTGAGGCGTTCCCAGGCCAGCCGGGAGACATAGTCTTCCCAACCTGTCCTGGGTCTTCCCCATAGCCTCCTACCGGTCGGACGTGCCCTAAACACCTCCCTAGGGAGGCGTTCGGGTGGCATCCTGACCAGATGCCCGAACCACCTCATCTGGCTCCTCTCCATGTGGAGGAGCAGCAGCTTTACTTTGAGTTCCTCCCGGATGACAGAGCTTCTCACCCTATCTCTAAGGGAGAGACCCTCCACACGGCGGAGGAAACTCATTTGGGCCGCTTGTACCCGTGATCTTGTCCTTTTGGTGGAAACCCAAAGCTCATGACCATAGGTGAGGATGGGAACGTAGATCGACCAGTAAATTGAGGACTTTGCCTTCCGGCTCAGCTCCTTCTTCACCACAACGGATCGATACAGTGTCCGCATTACTGAAGACGCCGCACCGATCCGCCTGTCGATCTCACCATCCACTCTTCCCTCACTCGTGAACAAGACTCCTAGGTACTTGAACTCCTCCACTTGGGGCAGGGTCTCCTCCCCAACCCGGAGATGGCACTCCACCCTTTTCCGGGCGAGAACCATAGATTCGGACAGATTTGTCAAGGACAAATCAGCACCTCCAAGTCCGAATCACACGATCAATGTTTATTTATATAGCCCTAAATCACAAGTGTCTCAAAGGGCTGCACAAGCCACCACGGAAATGTATTTGCAGTTATTACCTGTGATACTTTCTTAAAACTGTAAAAGTCATGGAAATGTGGCATAATTGTACTTCTTTGATAGAGGCGTGTGTTTTCCCGATAGGAAAATCTCATATTGTTTGAATGATTGATTGAGACTTTTATTAGTAGATTGCACAGTACAGTACATATTCCGTACAATTGACCACTAAATGGTAACACCCCAATAAGTTTTTCAACTTGTTTAAGTCCAAGGTCATCAATTCATGGTGTTACTTAGATTTGATCCACAAGGGAAATTGTTCAAATATCAATCAATCAATGTTTATTTATGTAGCCCTAAATCACCAGTGTCTCAAAAGGCTGGGGATCAGCGCCTACATAAGGGCAAGGAAAAACTCACAACCCAGTGGGACGTCAATGAGAATGACTATGAGAAACCTTGGAGAGAACCTGCACCCCTCCCCCCCACTAGGGCAGACCGGATGCAATGGAAGTCGAATGGGTCTAGCATAATATTGTGAAAGTCCAGTCCATAGTGGCTCTAACATAATATTGTGAAAGTCCAGTCCATAGTGGATCTAACATAATAGTGAAAGTCCAGTCCATAGTGGATATAACATAATAGTGAGAGTCCAGTCCATAGTGGATCTAACATAATAGTGAGAGTCCAGTCCATAGTGGATCTAACATAATGGAGTGAGAGTCCAGTCCATAGTGGATCTAACATAATAGTGAGAGTCCAGTCCATAGTGGATCTAACATCATAGTGAGAGTCCAGTCCATAGTGGATCTAACATAATGGTGTGAGAGTCCAGTCCATAGTAGATCTAACATAATAGTGTGAGTCCAGTCCATAGTGGATCTAACATAATAGTGAGAGTCCAGTCCATAGTGGATCTAACATAATAGTGAAAGTCTAGTCAATAGTGGATCTAACATAATAGTGAGAGTCCAGTCCATAGTGGATCTAACATAATAGTGAGAGTCCAGTCGATAGTGGATCTAATATAATAGTGAGAGTCCAGTCCATAGTGGATCTAACATAATAGTGAGAGTCCAGTCCATAGTGGATCTAACATAATAGTGTGAGTCCAGTCCATAGTGGATCTAACATAATAGAGTCCAGTCCATAGTGGATCTAACATAATAGTGAGAGTCCAGTCCATAGTGGATCTAACATAATAGTGAGAGTCCAGTCCATAGTGGATCTAACATAATAGTGTGAGTCCAGTCCATAGTGGATCTAACATAATAGAGTCCAGTCCATAGTGGATCTAACATAATAGTGAGAGTCCAGTACATAGTGGATCCAACATAATAGTGAGAGTCCAGTCCATAGTGGATCTAACATAATAGTGAGAGTCCAGTCCATAGTGGATCTAACATAATAGTGAGAGTCCAGTCCATAGTGGATCTAACATAATAGTGAGAGTCCAGTCCATAGTGGATCTAACATAATAGTGAGAGTCCAGTCCATAGTGGATCTAACATAATAGTGAGAGTCCAGTCGATAGTGGGGCCAGCAGGAGACCACCCCGAGCGGAGACGGGTCAGCAGCTCAGAGATGTCCCCAACAGATGCACAGGCGAGCGGTCCACCCCGGGTTTCGACTCTGGACAGCCAGCACTTCATCCATGGCCACCAGACCCGTGCCCCCCCCCCCCCTGCAAGGGAGAGTGGGGCAGAGGAGAAAAAGAAAAGAAACGGCAGATCAACTGGTTGAAAAAGGGGGTCAATTTAAAGGCTAGAGCAGGGGTCACCAACATGGTGCCTGTAAGGACCAGATGAGTTGCCCGCTGGCCCGTTCTAAAAATAGCTCAAATAGCAGCACTTACCAGTGAGCTGCCTTTGTTTTTAAAATTGTATTTATTTACTAGCAAGCTGGTCTCGCTTTGCTGGACATTTTTAATTCTAAGAGAGACAAAACTCAAATAGAATTTGAAAATCCAAGAAAATATTTTAAAGACTTGGTCTTCATTTGTTTGAATAAATTCATTTATTTGTTTTACTTTGCTTCTTATAACTCTCAGAAAGACAATTTTAAAGAAAAAATACAACCTTAAAATGATTTTTAAACACATATACCTTTTTACCTTTGAAATTCCTTCCTCTTCTTTCCTGACAATTTAAATCAATGTTCAAATATATATATATATTTTTTAATGTAAAGAATAATACATAAATGTTAATTCATTTTAGCTTCTGTTTTTTTGATGAAGAATATTTGTGAAATATTTCTTCAAACTTATGATTAAAATTCAAAAAAATTATTCTGGCAAATCTAGAAAATCTTTAGAATAGAGTTTAAATCTTATTTCAAAGTATTTTTGAATTTCTTTTAAAATTTTTGTTCTAGAAAATCTAGAATAAATAATGATTTGTCTTTGTTAGAAATATAGCTTGGTCCAATTTGTTATATATTCTAACAAAGTGCAGATTGGATTTTAACCTATTTAAAACATGTCATCAAAATTCTAAAATTAATCAGGAAAAATTACTAATGATGTTCCATAAATTCTTTTTTAAATTTTTTCAAAAAGATTCGAATTAGCTAGTTTTTCTCTTCTTTTTTTCGATTGATTTTTGAATTTTAAAGAGTCGAAATTGAAGATAAACTGTTTCAAAATTAAATTTTAATTTTTTTCCTGTTTTCTCCTCTTTTAAACCGTTCAATTAAGTGTTTTTTTCATCATTTATTCTCTACAAAAAAACTTTTGGTAAAGGGAAGAAAAATGTACGACGCAATGACAGACAGAAATACCCATTTTTTATATGTATAGATGTACTTATTAAAGGTAAATTGAGCAAATTGGCTATTTCTGGCAATTTTATTAAGTGTGTATCAAACTGGTAGCCCTTCGCATTAATCAGTACCCAAGAAGTAGCTCTTGCTTTCAAAAAGCTTGGTGACCCCTGGGCTAGAGTATACAAATGAGTTTTAAGATGAGACTTAAATGCTTCTACTGGAGCCCCAATAGAAAACGTTTTATAGTCCGCAGACTATTTTTGGGCTCTGGGAATCACTAATAAGCCGGAGTCCTTTGAAGGCAGATTTCTTGCCGGGACATATGGTACAATACAATCGGCAAGATAGGATAGAGCTAGACCGTGCACTAGACAGCGCAGGTGAGCCAGTATTGGCCTAATATGATCAAACTTTCTTGTTCTTGTCAAAAGTCTAAAAGCCGCACTTTGTACCAACTGTAGTCTTTTAATGCTAGACATGGGGAGACCCGAAAATAATACGTTACAGTAATCGAGAAGAGTAATACTGCTACTGCTACAAAAAAAGTTATGTTAAAGTACCCATGATTGTCACAAACACACTAGGTGTGGTGAAATTATTCTCTGCATTTGACCCATCACCCTTGATCACCCCCTGGGAGGTGAGGGGAGCAGTGAGCAGCAGCGGTGGCCGCGCCAGCGAATAATTTATGGGGATTTAACCCCCAATTCTAACCCTTGATGCTGAGTGCCAAGCAGGGAGATAATGGCTCCCATTTTTATAGTCTTTGGTATGACTTGACCTACCAATCTCAGGTTGGACACTCTAACCACGAGGCCAGTGTTTTTACACCTTTTTTGAGCCAGGGCACATTTTTTGCGTTGAAAAAATCACGCCACCAGCAGAAATCATTAAAAAAACGAAACTCAGTTGACAGTAAAAAGTCGTTGTCGCAATTGTTGGGTATGAATTCAAACCATAACCAATCATGCATCAATATAGCTCTTGTCTCAAAGTAGGTGTACTGTCGAAACCTGCCACATCACGCCGATACTTATTGTGAGTTTTTTGCTGTTTTCCTGTGTGTAGTGTTTTAGTTCTTGTCTTGCGCTCCTATTTTTGGTATTTTCCTGTAGCATTTTCCTGTCTTCCTTTCAGCGATATTTCCCGCATCTGCTTTGTTTTAGCAATTTTTTATCCTTCTTTGTGGGGACATTGTCGATTGTCATGTCATGTTGGGATGTACATTGTGGACGCCGTCTTTGCTCCACAGTAAGTCTTTGCTGTCGTCCAGCATTCTGTTTTTGTTTACTTTGTAGCCAGTTCAGTTTTAGTTTCGTTCTGCATAGCCTTCCCTAAGCTTCAATGCCTTTTCTTAGGGGCATTCCCCTTTTGTTTATTGTTTGTTTAAGCATTAGACACCTTTTTTACCTGCACACTGCCTCCCGCTGTTTCCGACATCTACAAAGCATTTAGCTACCTGCTGCCACCTACTGACATGGACGAGTATTACACGGTTACTCTGTCGAGCTGTAGACAGCACTGACACTCAACAACAACAACACATCATTTGCAGACTATAATTACTGGTTGGCAAAAAATATTTTTTTACCCCTAATAGGTGAAATTAAATGTCTCCCACGGCACACCGGACTGTAGTGAGCAGCGGCACAGTGGTTGAAAAACACTGCAGTAGGCCACTGAAGTATTACTGACATATTTCATTCATCTAACTAATCATACAAATACAATGCATTATATTTGTCGCTTTAAGAATTATTAACCACTGCCTTATTGTTTTTCTGTTGGGGCGGCATAGGTCGGTTGGTAGAGTGGCCGTGCCAGCAACTTGAGGGTTGCAGGTTCGATTCCCGCTTGTGCCATCCTGGTTACTGCCGTTGTGTCCTTGGGCAAGACACTTTACCCACCTGCTCCCAGTGCCACCCACACTGGTTTAAATGTAACTTAGATATTGGGTTTCACTATGTAAAGCGCTTTGAGTCACTTGAGAAAAAGCGCTATATAAATATAATTCACTAATTCACAATTCACTGTTGCAGGTGTGGACCGTCAAGGCCGACTTCACACACCACGCACATGCCGCGTCCCTTTCGGTGGTGGCGGCCAGCGAGAAGTTTGCTGTCACCGGCAGCAAAGATGAGACCATACAGGTGTACGACATGAAGAAGAAACTGGAACACGGCGTTTTGCAGCATCACAACGGCGAGTGCTACCCGAGGGGGAGATTATTACCGAAATGGTCATAGAGTGCAACTTTATTTGTATAGTCTAATGACTACCAATGCAAATATTCTGCCCGAACAAACATAACACTGCACAGTTTAAATGCCTACTGAAATGAGATGTTCTTATTTAAACGGGGATAGCAGGTCCATTCTATGTGTCATACTTCATCATTTTGCGATATAGCCATATTTTTGCTGAAAGGCTTTAGTAGAGAACATCCACGATAAAGTTCGCAACTTTTGGTTGCTAATAAAAAAGCCTTGCCTGTACCGGAAGTAGCAGACGATGTGCGCGTGACGTCACGGGTTGTGGAGCTCCTCACATCTGAACATTGTTTATAATCATAGTGAAGTAGTGAAGTGAAGTATATTTATATAGCGCTTTTTCTCCAGTGACTCAAAGCGCTTTACATAGTGAAACCCAATATCTAATTTTTACATCTAAACCAGTGTGGGTGGCACTGGGAGCAGGTGGGTGAAGTGTCTTGCCCAAGGACACAACAGCAGTGACTAGGATGGCGGAAGCAGGGATCGAACCTGCAACCCTCAAGTTGCTGACACGGCCACTCTACCAACCGAGCTATACCGCCCCAGCAGTAGCTAGAGCTATTCGGACTGAGAAAGCGACAATTTCCCCATTAATTTGAGCGGGGATGAAAGATTCGTGGATGAGGACGTTTAGAGTGAAGCACTAGGAAAAAAAAAAAAAGGCGATCGCAGTGGGAGCGATTCAGATATGAGGAACATTTACTAGGATAGTTCTGGAAAATCCCTTACCTGCCTATTGTTTTGCTAGTGTTTTAGTGAGATTAAATAGTACCTGAAAGTCGGAGGGGTGTGGCCACGGGTGTGTTGACGCCGGAGTCTCTGAGGGAAGTCACGACAGCTGCATGGACGGTGCAAGCTCCGCTGATGTCTCCGGTAAAAGGCGACTTATTACCACAATTTTCTCACCGAAAACTGCCGGTTGACATGTGGTCAGGATCCATGTTTGCTTGACCGCTCTGATCCATAGTAAAGCTTCACCTCTGGGAATTTTAAACAAGGAAACACCGTGTGTTTGTGTGGCTAAAGGCTAAAAGCTTCCCACCTCCATCTTTCTACTTTGATGTCTCCATTATTAATTGAACAAATTGCAAAAGATCCAGCAACACGGATGTCCAAAATACTGTGTAATTATGCGATTAAAGCAGACTACTTATAGCTTGGATCGGGCTGGAAAATAATGTCCGCTACAACCCAAGACATCAAACGCACGAGTCATCATACCGCGACGTTTTCAACAGGACACTTGGCGAGAAACTTAAAATTGCAATTTAGTAAACTAAAGCGGCCGTATTGTCATGTGTTGCAATGTTAATATTTCATCATTGATATATAAACTATCAGACTGCATGGTCGCTAGTAGTGGCTTTCAGTAGGCCTTTAAATGAAGGTAATATTGGCAACAATGTGCTTATTATTGTGATTGTCTACTCACAGGCTCCATCACCTGTCTGGAGTTCTATGCGTCATATTTAATAAGCGGAGGAGAGGATGGACTGATGTGTGTCTGGAGCATAAAGAAGTGGGAGTGCCTCAAGTCCATCAAAGCCCACAAGTGAGTCCCGGCCACTGTCACACATCAGGACCAATCACTGACCTTTTCAGAGCTAGTTTTATTATGCACGTAATGCCAACTTCTGTCCTATTTAAAACAAAATCATATCCATCCATCCATTTTCTACCGCTTGTCCCTTTTTTTGACGTCGCGGGGGGTCGCTGGAGCCTATCTCAGCTTCAATTGGGCGGGAGGCGGGGTACACCCTGGACAAGTCCCCACCTCTTTGCAGGGCCAACACAGATAGACAGACAACATTCACACTCACATCCACACACTAGGGACCATTTAGTGCATGTCTTTGGAGGTGGGAGGGGCCTATCCCCAGGTGCATGTCTTAGGAAGTGGGAGGGGCCTATCCCCAGGTGCATGTCTTTGGAGGTGGGAGGAAGCCGGAGTACCCGGAGGGAACCCACGCAGTCACGGGGAGAACATGCAAACTCCACACAGAAAGATCCCGAGCCCGGGATTGAACTCAGGACTATTCAGGACCTTTGTATGGTTTTGAAAAATACAACAACCAAGTAAATCATTTGTTGAAGATGCAACAATTTAGTAGTTGCACTGGAGTTGTTTTGAAGATCTTAACGAGAGTGCTCCATGTTTAAAGATCTACTGCAAGTGTTAGTCATAGATCTTCTTCGTCGCAGAGATTTTTTACTCGTACAATTTTTGTTGGGATTTAAATTAGAGATGTCCGATAATATCGGATGCCAATATTATCAACCGATAAATGCTTTAAAATGTAATATTTTCAAAAAGTATAATTTATGACTTTTCAAAACGCCGCTGTGTACACGGACGTAGGGAAGAGTACAGAGCGCCAATAAACTTTATAGGCACTGCCTTTGTGTGCCGACCCAGTCACATAATATCTACGACATTTCACACACACAAGTGAATACCACCCATACTTGGTCAACAGCCATACAGGTCACACTGAGGGTGGCCGTATAAACGACTTTAACACTGTTACAAATATGCACCATACCCACACCAAACAAGAATGACAAACACATTTCGGGAGAACATCCGCACCGTAACACAACATAAACACAACACAACAGAACAAATACCCAGAACCTCTTGCAGCACTAACTCTTCCGGGACGCTACAATACACCCCCCGCCCACCTCAACCTCCTCATTGAGAGCATGTCCCAAATTCCAAGATGCTGTTTTGAGACATGTTAAAAAAAAAAATGCTCTTTGTGACTTCAATAATAAATATGGCAGTGCCATGTTGGCATTTTTTTCCATAACTTGAGTTGATTTATTTTTGAAAACCTATTTACATCGTTTAATGCATCCAGCGGGGGCATCACAACAAAATTAAGCAATAAAAATGTGTTGATTCCACCACTGTATATATCGGTAATTAAGAGTTGGACAATATCGGAATATCAGCAAAGAAACCATTATCGGACATCTCTAATTTAAATATATCTATGTGTAGACTGGATGTTGGGTTAATGTCAGTTTTTTTTTCCAGAGGCCAAGTCACGTCGCTATCTGTGCATCCGTCTGGGAAACTTGCCCTGTCAGTAGGCACGGATAAGACCCTCAGGTGAGGCACACATCGCAGGAACATTATTGCTTCTACAAGATGTTCCAATGTTTCTTTGTCTTTTATAGAACGTGGAATCTAATGACCGGAAGATCTGCCTTCATTAAGAACATAAAACAGAGTGAGTGTGGAGTCCCATCAGGTTTTTTTTTGTATGGAGATATGTGTTGTGAGATCATCGTGACGTCTCTGCAGACGCACACATCGTGCGGTGGTCTCCAGACGGGAGCAAATACGTGGTGGTCATCAACAACCAGCTGGACCTTTATGACCTGGAGACAGCTTTGGTGACCAAGACGCTGACGAACCCCAAGAGGATTTCATCTGTCAAGTTCTTAAACGTGAGTTCCCCAACTCTGACCACCATCTTAAATACGCCAAACACTATCTAATCACGTGTTTTTTTTTCTCTCTCCCAGAATAAAATTCTGGTGGTTGCGGGCGATGATGAAATAGTGAGACTGTGTGATGTTGACAAGCAGGAATGGATGTGTGAGTTCAAGGCTCATGAAACCAGGTAACATTTTCTGTTAGGGTTCGAAAGATTCAATATGTAAAAATACCAAAGACTTTAAGGGTACAGTTGCGACCAGTGTGTTGAGGTAACACGCACATTTGTTTCAAGCGTTAACCAGCGATAGAGCTGCCCCTCCTATAAGCAGAATCAGCATCGGAATCACTTTATTAATCCCTGAGGAGAAATTAAAATTTTCAGCACAATCCCATTCAAGATCAGACAAACATTACAGGGAGACAGAACAGGATCGCTGACGGGTCTGCCAACTTCCGGCACCCCTTACAAAAAAAAGGGGAGATAAAGGTAAACAAAGGGGGGCGGGGGGAAATCGGTCTAAGGCTGGGCCCCTGGAGAGGGGGTCCAGACTGAGGCCAAGGGAAAAAAACAACTCATAGCCATAGCACACATCGCTCTTACATATTTGTAAGAGGGAAACATGAAAGAACCCAAAGGACATTGAAGACATTAAAATAGCAGAGCTGATACAACCAGCCACGTCTACTTCTACATACAGCTATGAATAAAAAGTCAAAGAAACATACACACTGTGGTGGTCTATGCGGTGTTCCACAACATTGTCTGCTGGGGTGGAGGGAGCATGGCCAGGAGCAGACCCAACAAAGCAACCAAGATATCGCTGTCCGCCAGTGTCTAGTCTGCATGGATGAGCGAGGATGTGTCTAAGGAGACTTGGGTGTCTGATACCTGCTCATTCAGCCAAGACACTGTGTAGCTTGTCCGTCCGGGCACTCAATGCTAGCTCCGCATCTCCTCCAGTCTCTCCAAACTGACTCTGGTGTGGCAGAGACCCAGCAGCTGGTCTCCATGGCCAAAAGGCTCCCGGGAGGAAGATCCAGAAGTTCACAAAAAAGCACTGCAGAAGTCACAAAAGAGCCACCACTTGTTGCACAGTCACAAATTGTCCCCAACCAAAAGGCAAGAAAAAAAATATAATACCACATGAAAAGAAGAAGGAAACACAAAATGATGACACAAGAGCACAGAGCTCCTGCCAACAGCTGCCACTACAGTGGCGCCATCTTGGGGGAGAAAAAAAAAGCATTTTATATGAGTGCATGTAAAATGTAAATTAATGAATGTGGGGGGGACTTCCACATAACATTTTGCCCACTTAGTGCAGTCCCAGTGATAAATCTGCACATCTAATGGAGAGGAGGCCACTATTTCAACATAGATGGAATAGAATAGAAAGTACTTTATTGATCCCTGGAGGATATTCAGCACCACAGTTCGCTCACAATAGAATACTAAATACTATACAGCAATATCCACATGTGAATAATATAAATATATTCTACTTATATTCTACATTTAAGTGCAGTCAAGAAGGAACATATGCATGATACAGTCTGATGGCTGTCGGCCTAATGTTTGCTGCAAGTACTAATGTATTTATGTCTTCTTTAGGGTGAAAGCAGTGGAGAGCTTCAAAATGGACGACCACTGCGTGATTGTCACGGCTTCCAACGACGGATTCATCAAAATGTGGAAGCTGCGCCTGAACGAGGCAAGCCTTTTATTTTAATTCCACATTTACTCTTTCTTCCTTAGGAAACCATGGAAGTAGAAATATGTTCCAGTGTCAAAACGTGGCCATGAAAATAGGTGATTTAAAGGGGAACATTATCACCAAACCTATGTAAGTGTCAATATATACCTTGATGTTGCCGAAAAAAGACCATGTATTTTTTTAACCAATTTCCGAACTCTAAATGGGTGAATTTTGGCAAATTAAACGCCTTTCTGTTTATCGCTCTTTTAGCGATGACGTCACCAAGGTAACACACCCGCCATTTTTATTTTCACATTACAAACACCAGGTCTCAGCTCTGTTATTTTCCGTTTTTTCGACTATTTTTTGGAACCTTGGAGACATCATGCAGGGTGGGTGTGTTATCGGAGGGTGTAACAACACTAACAGGGAGGGATTCAAGTTGCACCACTGGCAAGAAATCTGCCGCCAGACTTCCATTGAATGTACCAAAGTGTCTGCCGGCGATGCTAAGACAGACATGGCACAGAGATGTATGGATAACCTGCAGATACATTTGCAACCATTAAGTCAACGAAATCACAAAGGTGAGTTTTGTTGATGTTGTTGACATATTTGGTCACGGCATGACTGCCAGCTAATCGATGCTAACATGCTATTTACGCTAGCTGTATGTACATTTGAAACTAGATACCCACATTTAATGCGAAACAAACACTTACCAATCGACGGATTTAAGTTGCTCCAGTGTCACAAGATGCCAAAGTCCTGATCGTTTGGTCCACACATTTTACCGGCGATGCTAATAAGGCAGCCATGCTATGGGCCACTTCATTATGTACACCCATGCTATGGCTGAATAGCGTCAATAGCTTCAATTTCTTCTTCAATTTCGTTTTCGCTATCTGCCTCCATACTCCGACCATCTGTTTCAATACATGCGTAATCTGTTGAATCGCTTAAGCCGCTGAAATCCGAGTCTGAATCCGAGCTAATGTCGCTATATCTTGCTGTGCTATTCGCCATTGTTTGTATTGGCAGCACTGTATGACGTCACAGGGAAATGGACAGTCGCATCGCAAATAGCAAAAATCAAGAACTTTAAAGCTTTTTTTAGGGATATTCCGGGAGGTGTAAAATTTTGAAAAAAACTTTGAAAAATAAAACAAGCCCCTGGGAACTGATTTTTTTTTGTTTTTAACCCTTTTGAAATTGTGATAATGTTCCCCTTTAACCTTATAAGCGTTTTTAAGTCCATCCATGCATCCATCAATTTTCTACCGCTTGTCCCTTTTTGGGATCACGGGGGTGCTGGAGCCTATCTCAGCTGCATTTGGGCGGAAGGTGGGGTACACCCTGGACAAGTGGCCACCTCATCACAGGGCCAACACAGAGACAACATTCATACACTTGGGACCATTTTGTGAAAAAAAGAGCAAAAGAGAAAATAAAAGTGCTTTTATACATTTATGTATTTATTTCCAGTTATAATTACATAATGACACATTTAAGTCATTATACAAATATGTATTTATTTCCTCAATTCTGTCCAATTTGACCCTCCATAAACCGCAAGTTATCTGACAGGAGCTCAAATGTCCCACCCTCTTGGGGGAAGTGAACACCACAGCCAGGCTGACTTGTTTGGCAGTGTGGAAGCCTCAATCAGTGAAGCCAATCAAAGAAGAGGAAACCACTGAGGCACCAACATCATCAAAAGGTGATAAAAATGTTTATTTTACGTTGTTCATCGCTGTGCACGACTTATGTGTTTGGTTTCTATCTTTTCTCGCTCGCAGAAGACGTTCAGAAGCTCCTAAAGACCAAGAAAGTCCGTATTGCCCCAGAGGAAGTCGTTCTGGAAGACGAAAGCAGGCCTAAAAATAAAAAGAGAAAGGTCGGTGGAACATTGCAAGAAGCAAAATAAAAAGTTTTATGAAGAAAAAAAAATCTATGGGATGATTTATGCACAAAATTAGATAAACTGACCTAAAAGCGTCCAATAAAAGATTAATTGCAGAAGAATGAAAATGTGTCCAAACATGTACATCTACCCCTGTGCTGGAATTTCCATGACAAATACACCACAGGGTGGCGCTCTTATTAAAAGTTGGACGGACTTGAAGTTTCTCATATGGGCACCTGCGGTAACTTAGGTCGCTCTGTTTGCTACACAACTTTAGACTGTTTGCAGTTTTAGCAAGGTTGGTTTAAAAAAACATATTTTGATACATTTATAAATGGTTGATTTCTACAGGCTAGTAAGTTAAAGTGTTGTACCTGACAACTTTGGGCTACCTTGCTTCTGCAGCCTTCATCAGAGGTGTCGTGACGTTAGCGTGACGTTGTCTGTGACCTGTTGTATGGATTGTACCATCCCACCTGAAGTGGTGGGACGGCGGCGTCCCCTGGTGTGCGTCGGGGCGCCCCCTGTCGTCTGGATGTCTACCAAACGGCCGCGAGCATAAGTATGCTCCTTCATCCCTGTTGACAGTCTTTGGGGCCCGCTTCCTGATTTCAACCGCCTCTTTGATCCACCGATGGAATTTGTTGCTTTCCATTCTAATGACCTTGGCTGCCTCCCAGTTCATTAGATGGTTTTCCCTCTTGCACTGATCTGAAATGGTTGATTTCAGATTTTCCTGCGTTGCTTTCATTCTCGTAGCACGGGTGAGCGTTCCAGATGTTTCCTTTTCACATTCTTTCTGGCGTTCCTTTTTTCGTGTGCTGAACTGTCGACCTGTCTCTCCTATGTATATTTTATTGCATGTTAGGCAAGGATCTCATATATCAAGAAGCAAGGTAGCCCAAACTTGTCAGGTACAGCACTTAACCTTACTAGCCTATATAAATCAACCATTTATAAATACACGTCACTAGGCTAAATGTACCGCTTTAACATATATTTTGATACATTTTGTGTATTAAAGATTTGTCTTATAGATAACAGAGCAACTTTGTGCAAAATCTAATAATCATTGTATTTAACTTGTAATCCTGGATATGATCTAGCAGTTTTGTGTTTCCCTTTTTATATTTCACCTTAAAATCTGTTCACCTTACCTTGATGGATTTTTTTCGTGTGGTACATTCTGACCTGTGTGATTGTACATTATTTGTCTTGTTTTGATAATAAATGTTTTTATCCACCCCAGCTGAATCTAACATAGTTGAAGGGGAACGTTAAAGCCATGATGTGCATCATTTGGCCACTAGACAGCAGTGTTGGCTTACCCTTACTCTGACCCTTACCCCAAACTGCCTATAATGCTTTGATTTATTGATGAATGTCAAGATTTTTCTACAACATGGGGTTTTATTTTCACCTTCAAAGCGTAAGTATATATGAATGAGAGAAAATGGGATTGGGGGCACGACAAAATGAAACGGAATATTATACATCATAACTTTGCATCTATCTAACTCATCCATCCATTTTCTAACACTTGTCCCTTTCGGGGTTGCAGGGGTGCTGGAGCCTATCCCAACTGCACACCAATTTTTACAATTTAAAGACTCGTAGAGTGTGAAATCTACACTTTTGACGACAGCATGAAGAAAACATGTTGTTTTCTTCATACTGGGGCTGCATAAACCGTGGATATGATGACATTACTTCTGAGTTCGAGCCCCCTTAGCAGTCAGATGACCAAAATTTCAATAAAAAGTTCTCTTTATTTGTATTTTTTTGCCCCTGAAACTGAATCTGACAGACTTTTACCATAATATTAACTAGTTTTTGAGTAATGGGTAGATCTAACGGTCCTTGGAGCATCCCCTTTCCATCACTACACTTAATATATTGTGGGGCGGTATAGCTCGGTTGGTAGAGTGGCCGTGCCAGCAACTTGAGGGTTGCAGGTTCGATTCCCGCTTCCGCCATCCTAGTCACTGCCGTTGTGTCCTTGGGCAAGACACTTTACCCACCTGCTCACAGTGCCACCCACACTGGTTTAAATGTAACTTAGATATTGGGTTTCACTTTGTAAAGCGCTTTGAGTCACTAGAGAATAGCGCTATATAAATATAATTCACTTCACTTATATCGCTCCTTCTTAGTGTGACGTCCACTACAGAGCTGGAACCCATTTCCCTACATACAAAGACACATCTATTATTTTGGTCACTCAAGTTAAAGTTAAAGTACCAATGATTGTCGCACACTAGTGAAATTTGTCCTCTGCATTTGACCCATCACCCTTGTTCACCCCCTGAGAGGTGAGGGGAGCAGTGGGCAGCAGCAGTGGCCGCGCCCAGGTGTCATTTTTGGTGATTTAACCCCCAATTCCAACCCTTGATGCTGGGTGCCAAGCAGGGAGGTAATGGCTCCCATTTTTTTTATAGTCTTTGGTATGACTCGGCCAGGGTTTGAACTCACAACCTACCCATCTCCAGTCGGACACTCTAACCACTAGGCCACTGAGTAGGCATGTTTTTGTCTCCCTGGTCCATGATTGCTTCAAAAGTTCCGGACTTCCCTGGTCTTTCCATCACCTCTCACACAGACTGTGTTTCTTCATGTCCTTTCAGCATTTCCTCAAGCATCTTCAGGAAAAAATCAGTAGAAGAGGATGCAAAATAGAATACTAGCAACTTACCTTCTTTTTCTTTCGTTTTTGAGTGCTGCATCTGCTCCTTTTTTCTAAGTTGATCCACAGGCTGTGACTTAGTTTTACTTCCCTCAAGGGTGATCCTGATTTACATGATCACAATTAGCTTGAGTTTCCTAACTGATGGCTGCAAATTACACTCCTTTCTCACTTGGTCGGTCATATTTCGCATGGGTCTATTTGAGTGGAGAGGTCCTTACTGTACATTCTTCGGTATAGCTCGGTTGGTAGAGTGGCCGTGCCAGAAACTTGAGGGTTCCAGGTTCGATCCCCACTTCTGCTATCCTAGTCACCGCCGTTGTGTCCTTGGGCAAGACGCTTTACCCACACTAGTTTAAAAATGTAACTTAGATATTGGGTTTCACAATGTAAAGCGCTTAAGGTCACTAGAGAAAAGCGCTATATAAAAATGTAATTCATAATTCATTCATTCACATTTCCATTATTTGGAAATGTTTGCTGGCTTTTCCCTTCTTTAACTGTTTTGCATCTGGCAGAAATATTTGATCATTCCTTCAAATTCTGTGAAATAAAAATAACGTCATTCGGGATGAAAATTCTAGTAAAACACAAACTGCGTGATATTCCTTGATAGGTGACCTCAGCAAGCGGATGCAGGCCCAGCTACGTTTTGGAGCTAAAAGTGGACTCGTTATAGGAAAAAAAGCCTGAAATCCCTACTGTCTATTTTGGAGTAATTTTACCTGTAGACATAATTTAAGTCCAGAACTAAGTCCCAATGTTGTCAGCATTTAATCATGAATGAAGTTTGTTTTTACTATAAAGGAGCTGCAGGCAGCAAATGTCCCCCGGGCTGCACTTTGGACAACCCTATGTTTTAGAGACATGTCTCTACCCTATAAGCCTGAGTGCGTCCAAACTTTGGACTGGTACGACAGTTAGTGACTAAAACTTATTGTTTTACCACTCAAATTGGAGGTAAATTATAAGTGAGATTGACTTATTGTGTGTTTTAGCCTCTCTTTATAAACCACTCTGGAAAGAACAAACATAAGAAGTCTGGCGCTAAAATCATTGAGAAGTTTCTTAAGCGCAAAAATGATGACTATAGTGGTGAAGCTGTATTTTCATTTGCTATTTAACATTGACTGTTTAGTTAGAATTTGTTTGCCCAGTCAAGGCGTTGAGGGGATCTTGGTTCGGTGGATGCAGGATTAGGTCTCTGCTTTTTGCAGATGATGTGGTCCTGATGGCTTCACCTGACCAGGATCTTCAGCTCTCACTGGATCGCTTCGCAGCCGAGTGTGAAGTGACTGGGATGAGAATCAGCACCTCCAAGTCCGAGTCCATGGTTCTTGCCCGGAAAAGGGTGGAGTGCCATCTCCGAGTTGGGGAGGAGATCTTGCACCAAGTGGAGGAGTTCAAGTAAGTTTTGTTATTGGACTTTTGTGCCCCTCCCACCTCCAAAGACATGCACCTGGGGATAGGCCCCTCCCATCTCCAAAGACATGCACCTGGGGATAGGCCCCTCCCACCTCCAAAGACATGCACCTGGGGATAGGTTGATTGGCAACACTAAATGGTCCCTAGTGTGTGAATGTTGTCTATCTGTGTTGGCCCTGCGATGAGGTGGCGACTTGTCCAGGGTGTACCCCGCCTTCCGCCCGATTGTAGCTGGGATAGGCGCCAGCGCCCCCCGCGACCCCAAAAGGGAATAAGCGGTAGAAAATGGATGGATGGGCTTTCATGGCTCTCTCAGCCAAAAAGGTTCCTCACCCCTGTCATAGTCATTGTCACCTAGGGGTGAGTTTTTCCTTGCCCTTATGTGGGCTTTGTACCGCAGATGTCATTGTGGCTTGTGCCATGTGATTTAGGGCTATATAAATCAACATTGATTGATTGTGGAGTTTGCATGTTCTCCCCGTGACTGCGTGGGTTCCCTCCGGGTACTCCGGCTTCCTCCCACCTCCAAAGACATGCACCTGGGGATAGGCCCCTCCCACCTCCAAAGACATGCACCTGGGGATAGGCCCCTCCCACCTCCAAAGACATGCACCTGGGGATAGGCCCCTCCCACCTCCAAAGACATGCACCTGGGGATAGGTTGATTGGCAACACTAAATGGTCCCTAGTGTGTGAATGTTGTCTGTGTATCTGTGTTGGCCCTGTGATGAGGTGGTGACTTGTCCAGGGTGTATGCCGCCTTCCGCCCGATTGTAGCTGAGATAGGCGCCAGCGACCCCAAAAGGGAATAAGCGGTAGAAAATGGATGGATGGGCTTTCATGGCTCTCTCAGCCAAAAAGGTTCCCGACCCCTGTCATAGTCATTGTCACCTAGGGGTGAGTTTTTCCTTGCCCTTATGTGGGCTTTGTACAGCGGATGTCATTGCGGCTTGTGCCATGTGATTTAAGGCTATATAAATCAACATTGCTTGATTGAGGAAGCCCTCATTTGAAGGTGGATAAAGTCCTGCAGGCAGCTGCCTAGCATGTTAGCTCCCCGAGCGGTCACAGCGATGACGTAATGCCCCTAACAGACGTGCACTCCAATTGTCGCCCCGGCTCTTTTTTTTTTTTCCAGCAGGCGCGCGCTGTGCAGTGTGTGGCGGACTTACGGTAAAGCTTGGACCCGCAGTGTCCACGGACAGAATCAGGTGATCCGCGACGAGCTACACGGACCAGCCAGCCCGGGGCCGAGCGTCCCGACCATGCACGATGTCATGTAGCCAATGTCGGAGCGCCAACGGTCCACATTTCCGCCTCCAATCGGGCCCGAGCTCGCCGCGCCGGTGCGGCCGCGTGACGATGGCGCGTTAGGGCCGCCGGTGGCGCAGCAGCAGCGATCCTTGTCGGTGTTTCCTTTATGACCAATCCCATCCTCGCACACGACGACTGCTTTCAACATGGGGCTGTGCTACAGTCTGCGCCCCCGGCTCTTCGGGGACCTGAGCGGGTCCATCTCCAACGCCGCCTCGGACTCGGAGCAGCCGCTGGACGTCGCCGCCGCGCCGACCCGCGCTCAGGGAGCTCGCCCGGAGGACAGCGGAGGATGCGGGGAGGCGTCGTCGCTACGCGGCGGCCCGGTAGTGCGCCCCGCCGGGGACCCCGGCCGGCCGCCAGCAGCCGGGGAGCACCGACGCGGGGAGACCACGGCCACGGACGGCGTGCTCATCCAGAACGGAGGCGGCAAGGCGGCCAACAAGGAGCGCGGCCGCCGCCTGCAGTTGCCGCACAAGAGCAGCAGCCAGAAGCAGAAGAACTGGGACAAGCTGCTGCTGGAGGAGAAGGAGGCCGAGAAGGAGGCGAGGAAAGTCAGCAAGAACATTGACAGGGCCCTCAAGGAGCTGAAGAGGGAATACAAACAGACTCACCGGCTGCTGCTGCTCGGTATGTGCAAGCTGTCTTATTCCTATACTCCATCCTGCTTTTTGTCCCCATTTTTATTTTAGATTTTAAAGCAAAGTGAGGCCCTTTGTCACTTCTGTCATGAAGAGGGACCCCCAGGCAGTGGTTCTCAAATGGGGGTACTTGAAGGTATGCCAAGGGGTACCTGGGATTTTTCAAGAATATTCTAAAAATAGCAACAATTCAAAAATCATTTATACATATATTTATTGACTAATACTTCAACACAATATGAATGTAAGTTCATAAAGTGTGAAAAGAAATACAAGCTAGATTTTTGTGGACATGTTCCATAAATATTGATGTTAAAGATTTCTTTTTTTGTGAAGAAATGTTTAGAATGAAGTCCAGATGGATCTCTATTACAATCCCCAAAGAGGGCACTTTAAGTTGATGATTACTTCTATGTGCAGAAATATTTATTTATAATTGAATCACTTGTTTATTTTCAACAAGTTTTTAGTTATTTTTATATCTTTTTTTCCCCAAATAGTTCAAGAAAGACCACTACAAATGAGCAATATTTTGCACTGTTATACAATTTATTAAATCAGAAAGTGATGACATAGTGCTGTATTTTACTTTATCTCTTTTTCTCAACCAAACATGCTTGGCTCTGATTAGGGGGTACTTGAATTAAAAAAATGTTCACAGGGGGTACATCACTGAAAAAAGTTTGAGAACCACTGTTCTAAGGGCCTGCTGTTCTCCCTCAGCAGCTCACTTCTTCTGGACCACAAACCTAAGGACCATATTGACCTTCCATGTCACCTCATAACAGGCCTGGGCAAATATTTTGACTCAGGGGCCACATGTAGAGAAAAACATGTGTCTGTGGGGCAGGTATATCTATTTTTATGAACACTAATACAAAACCTCACAATAATGTCTGATTGAATGCTAAAATGTTAATAGTTAAAGTACCAATGATTGTCACACACACACTAAGTGTGGTGAAATTATTCTCTGCATTTGACCCATCACACTTGATCACCCCCTGGGAGGTGAGGGGAGCAGTGGGCAGCAGCGATGGCTCTGCTCGGGAATCATTTTTGGTGATTTAACCCCCAATTCCAACCCTTGATGCTGAGTGTGTCTATATATATGTGTGTGTGTATACATATATATATATATATATATATATATATATATATATATATTTGAATGCAGCTGAGATAGCATCCAGGCGGTAGAAAATGGATGGATGGATATATACTAAATGTTAATCTTTCCTTTTTTTATGATCTGTGTCAGGGTACTTTGCTGTTTTTTAGGATTTACTGCCAAAATACTGATCATAGATCCTCCATATAACCACTGTGCTCTGATGCTTTTAACTACTAACACACATTGCAATAATTAGTCTAATATCTTCTAAATGATAGCATTAATGCTAGTCAAAGATCCTTTATATGACAGAGCACACTGCTATTGTAAACATTTTGTTCAAAGATCATCTATATGATGAGCGCTTTGCTGTTTTTTTAGGACCTAGGACAGTAATAGTGCTAGTCAAAGATCCTCTATATGACTGATGTGCTCTGCTTGTTTTTTTTACTGCTAGAAAGCTTGTCAAAGATAATTTTATATGACAGTAGCACACTGCTATTGCATTGCAATTCAAACGTTAGTCAGAGATGGTTGACATGATAAGAGCGATCTGCTCTTTTAAGAAACCTACAACAATAATGCTAGTCAAAGATCCTCTATTTGGCAGGAGCCCTCCGCTCTTCTTAAGTAACTGCCACCAAAATTGCAATTCAAAGATCTTCTGTATGACAGGGACGCTCTAAAGTAATGTATTAGTTGTGTGTGCATTATGTGCTGTCATGCTAAATAAGGTGGGGGTGATTCCTGTGTGTGTGAGTATCACTTATAGCATCTCTGACAGTATTGGACACAAAACAAAACAGCCTTACAAAACAGCAAACAGAGTATGTGATGATATCAGTAGAAGTGTAAGTAAAATGTATATGTAGTGTAGTGATATCAGTAGAAGTGTAAGTAAAATGTATATGTAGTGTAGTAAGGTAGTGCAGTGGTCCCCAACCACCGGGCCGCAGAATAATTTTTATTAGTTTTTTATTTATTTATTTATTTAAAAAAAAAAATTTAATCAACATAAAAAACACAAGATACTCTTAAAATTAGTGCACCAACCCCAAAAACCCCCTTTGGCGGGGGGTGCTGGGCCCCCTTTTTTCTAGAAATAAACATTTGATATAGTTAACATCATATGCATACAATTTTATAAAATACAGGAAAAACCATTAAATAATGGTAATACAACAACAATAAACAAAATAAATATACAGAGAATCAAACCACAGAGATGGTGTGTATATATGTGTATATATGTATGTATATATATGTATATATCTGTGTATATATGTATGTATATATATATGTTTGTGTATATATGTATGTATGTATGTATGTATGTATATATATATATGTGTATGTATATATATATGGATCTATGTGTGTATATATGGTATGTATGTGAATATATATGTGTCTGTGTGTGTATATGTATATATATATATATATATATATATATATATATATATATATATATGGTATGTATGTGAATATATATGTGTCTGTGTGTGTATATGTATATATATATATATATATATATATATGTCTTAATTAGATTATACATGGAATAGTGCTCGATACCGTAGGAGAGTGCAATATATGTATGTGTGGGGAAAAAAATCACAAGACTACTTCATCTCTACAGAACTGTTTCATGAGGGGTTCCCTCAATCATCAGGAGATTTTTTTGATTGAGGGAACCCCTCATGAAACAGTTCTGTAGAGATGAAGTAGTCTTGTGATTTTTTTCCACACACACACACACACACACACACACACACACACACACACACATATATATATACATATATACATATACATATATATATATATATGTATATATACATATATACATACATACATACATACATACGTATGTACGTATGATCTTTCTGTGTGGAGTTTGCATGTTCTCCCCGTGACTGCTTGGGTTCCCTCCGGGTACTCCGGCTTCCTCCCACCTCCAAAGACATGCACCTGGGGATAGGCCCCTCCCACCTCCAAAGACATGCACCTGGGGATAGGCCCCTCCCACCTCCAAAGACATGCACCTGGGGATAGGCTCCTCCCACCTCCAAAGACATGCACCTGGGGATAGGTTGATTGGCAACACTAAATTGGTCCCTAGTGTGTGAATGTGAGTGTGAATGTTGTCTGTCTATCTGTGTTGGCCCTGCGATGATGTGGCGACTTGTCCAGGGTGTACCCCGCCTTCCGCCCGATTGTAGCTGAGATAGGCGCCAGCGCCCCCTGCGACCCCAAAAGGGAATATATACTGTATGTATACATGTTTATATGTATGTGTGTATATATGTATGAATGTGTATATATGTGTATAGTTATGTATATAGTGAAACCCAATATCTAAGTTACATTTAAACCAGTGTGGGTGGCACTGGGAGCAGGTGGGTAAAGTGTCTTGCCCAAGGACACAACGGCAGTGACTAGGATGGCGGAAGCGGGAATCAAACCTGGAACCCTCAAGTTGCTAGCACGGCCACTTCACCAAC
>NC_084624.1:1380409-1435409 GCF_033978795.1 Nerophis ophidion
GTGAGAATATACTTATTTGAAGGTGTTTTTGAGTTCATCGAGGTTAACTAATTTTACTTGTTTTGTAAAGTCTTGACAAGCCAAATGTTCTTGTTCTATTGGCAGATCACTTTGCTTACTTACTTCAAATAAAATACCCCTCATGTTTGTATTTTTTTTTTCTCGTTTTTGAACGCTGACTTTTTGCTGTGCAGTTTGACCCTGGAACGGACGAACACACGTGTTGGGGTCTGATCTGCTCTCTGACAATGGTCATGGAGACGTCTGGGACTCCTGTTGCATGGCGCAGGTCTGGGGAGATAGATGTGTGTTGTCTGGGGAGATAGATGTGTGTTGCTGTGAAAGATGACACCTTCCAAAACATCTTGTCTTTCAAAGAACACATTCTCCTGGCGTCTTCTTAGCTGTGAGGCTACGTCCGCCGCTAAATGCTCACTTTCAACTTGTTCAAGTCTCCAGAACAAGTCTGAGGAAGTCATGTCATCGCTTCCAGGGTCCAACTGCTTGCATGCTAAAGTCTGCACTCTTACAATCACTTGTTGGCCTTCAAAAAGGTACTTTGTGATAATACAAACAACTATTTGATTCATAAGGGACTTTCAAAACAAATACATTTATGATTTGACCTAATAATAATAAAAAGTAAATATTAATTACTACTACTGCTACTATTGCTGATATTACAACTATTACTACTGCTATGCTGCTGCTGCAACCACTACTACTAATATTGCTGCTTTTACTACCAATAATACTACTATTAGGTAGAAAACTGTACTACCACCACTACTTTAGCTGCTGCACTACTTCCGAAAATAAACACACAACACACTAGATACTAAATGGTCCCTAGTGTGTGAATGTTGTCTATCTGTGTTGGCCCTGCGATGAGGTGGCGACTTGTCCAGGGTGTACCCCGCCTTCCGCCCGATTGTAGCTGAGATAAAGCTCTACATAAAACAAGAATGGCAAAGAATTCCACTTTCAAAGCTTCAACAATTAGTTTCCTCAGTTCCCAAATGTTTGAGTGTTGTTAACAGAAAAGGTGATGTAACACAGTGGTGAACATGCCCTTTCCCAACTACTTTGGCATGTGTTGCAGCCATGAAATTCTAAGTTAATTATTATTTGGAAAAAAAAAAAAAGTTTATGAGTTTGAACATCAAATATGTTGTCTTTGTAGCATATTCAACTGAATATGGCTTGAAAAGGATTTGCAAATCATTGTATTCTGTTTATATTTACATCTAACACTATTTCCCAACTCATATGGAAACGGGGTTTGTCGTTGTAGTTTCAAGTCGTCTTTCCTTGGGTTTTTGAATGCAGGCTGAATGCAAACAGGAAGTTGCTATTGTTATGTCTTGGACAGGAAGTGACTTTATTGTCGTGTGTGATCTATCTGTTGTCATAGCTTAATCGGAGAGTATTAGAGTGAAGTTGTTGTTGTTGTTGTTGTTGACCAGCGTCAGTCTGCTTGCTGTAAGAAGAAGCCAGTGTTTGTGTGCTGGTTTATTGCGTCTCTATTTGTGCGCCAAGAAGCCGTGATGGCACACTGATGTCATGCCCGCCAGCCGCCCAGTGGATCTTTCGGCCCGCCGCCGCTGAACTTTGCCTGCGTTGAAGGAGTTTTATCATTGCCGCCGTGTGAACTTTGCTACAGCACACTTTGCTCAGCTTCCAGTGCTTGCTGCGGCCCACAGGATGTGCATGAAGTGCTTTTTGTCACATTTATGGTGCCTGTCTTTACTTCTGCAGGCCAAGGGACATTGGACTGTGACTACAGTATATCTTCACTGCTTTATCACTTATTTGCCCTGCGGTGTGTCGTAAACCACCATTTCTTTTTTTTTTACAGTCCGGGCTGTGAAATGAATGGACTGATATTGTCTGATTGCATAACATCACATGATGTCATCCACAAGAAGCTTGTGTGCCGCGAGAAGTCGCTTGAAATAAAACGGACTGTTCTGCTGGTCGGGGATAAGTTTCACAAGTTTCGTGGCCAAAGGATTTACAAAAAACGCTGTTGCACAAAGTTGACGGCATGCTGAACCTAAAGTGGGGCAAAAAAATATTTAGTCAGCCAGCGATTGTGCAAGTTCTCCCACTTCAAATGATGACAGAGGTCTGTCATTTTCATCATAGGTACACTTCAACTGTGAGAGACAGAATGTGATAAAAAATCCAGAAATTCACATTGTAGGAATTTTAAAGAATATATTTGTAAATGATGGTGGAAAATAAGTATTTGGTCAAGCATTCAAAGCTCTCACTGATGGAAGGAGGTTTTGGCTCCAAATCTCACGATACATGGCCCCATTCATTCTTTCCTTAACACGGATCAATCGTCCTGTCCCCTTAGCAGAAAAACAGCCCCAAAGCATGATGTTTCCACCCCCATGCTTCACAGTAGGTGTGGTGTTCTTGGGATGCTACTCAGTATTCTTCTTCCTCCAAACACCACCAATTTATTTGTAAATTATGTTGGAAAATAAGTATTTGGTCAATAACAAAAATTGTAATATAACCTTTGTTGGCAATAACAGAGGTCAAAGGATTACTTTAGGTCTTTACCAGGTTTGCACACACAGTAGCTGGTATTTTGGCCCATTCCTCCATGCAGATCTTCTCCAGAGCAGTGATGTTTTGGGGCTGTTGCCGAGCAACACAGACTTTCAACTCCCTCCACAGATTTTCTATGGGGTTGAGGTCTGGAGACTGGCTAGGCCACTCTAGGACTTTCAAATGCTACTACTTTGTTTGTGCACTTCCTGGTTTATTCTGTCACCATGGTTACCTATAAGTTTCACCTGTTCCTTGCTTTTGACGCACACCTGTTGTAAATTACTGTCCCTTATTTAAGCCTGCCTTTTCCGTTGTTTGGACCTCGCATCCTAGCTTTTGTTACCCACGACAAGTGACGACGCTGCTCCCTGTTTCTGGTAAATCTGTGTTGTACTTGTTAGCTTCCACGCTATTCCCGCGTTTGTTTCCCTAGCTCTCATGCTAGTGCTCTTTGTTCTGCCTTTTCTGCCTAGCACAAGTGTTTCTGTTCTTAGCCTGTTTTTTCCCTGGCTTCCATGCTGGCGCCTTTTGTTCTTTCCTAGCTTACATGCTAGTTCGGTTTGTTTTGACTAAGTCTGTGTTATTCGTTAAATAAATCTATCATTTCTTACCTTTTACGCTGTGTCCGAGCCCAAACTGCACCTTGGATGTTTTATAAAGAAGGGCTAATGCTACTAGCTACGCCGAGCTCCTTTTGTTATTTTTTATTCATTTATTGAACAATGTACATAAAAACCTATTGTCAGTATACAAAAATAACAAGACACTCTCAATAATTTCAAAGCTGTAAATATTTAGGCTTGTATGGCGTCATTTAGACCCAAAAACTAGTTTATTTTTTTACCCCTTTTTTTCTTGCTGTTGTCATTTTTTTTTTTATTGAACAATGTACATAAAAACATTCTCTATATATAAAAACCAAGGCACTCTTAACAAACCAAGCTAGCATTATTCAAACTGCAATGTTTTATAAAGAGGAAGGGCTAATGTAGGAAGAAGTCCTTCCCCTTTTTGATTGATTGATTGATACTTTTATTATTAGATTGCACAGTACAGTACATATTCTGTACAACTGACCACTAAATGGTAAAACCCCAATAAGTGTTTTTAACTTGTTTAATTCGGGGTTCATGTTAATCAATTCATTTTCCTCTACATTGCAGTTGTCAAAACGTTTGTTCACTTCTTGTTCTCAATTTATTCACAATGTACTCCATAAGTCAGTGGTTCTCAAACGGGGGTACGCGTACCCCCAATATGTCGTCAATATTCAGTGTTTTATCCTTCATAGAACAATTTAAAAATTCCATACCGTGTTTTAAGGCGGTCCGTCATAACATTTTTAGCATTCAATCAGACATTACTGTGATGTTTTATACGGCCCCAGACATATTTTTTTCTCTAAATGTGGCTCCCCGAGTCAAAATGAATGCCCAGGCTTGTTCTAAGGTAACAGATTATAGTTTGCGTTCTGTATTACTTCTGCAATGAAAAAAATTCATATTTTTTCCCCCCCTCATAAAAATATTATAAAAACAATGGTGCCTTACAATGTCAATTAAGTGGTGCAATTTGGAGGTGCACCTCAAACAATTCTGGAAAAGTCCGAAGACTGAACCAAGACGGTGAAAACACCTGCTTGCATTACTTCTTCTGACCACCAGAGGGTAGTGTGGGGCAGTTTCATGTTGTGACTTGGCTGTTAAGTGTGTTGGATGTTTGATATTTAAATATATTTAATTAAGTGTGTTGGATGTTTGATATTTAAATATATTTAATTAAGTGTGTTGGATGTTTGATATTTAAATATATTTAATTAAGTGTGTTGGATGTTTGATATTTAAATATATTTAATTGTACCTCCATACTTCTCACGAAGATGTGCTTTAAGGCAGTGGTTCTCAAATGGGGGTACTTGAAGGTATGCCAAGGGGTACGGGAGATTTTTTTTTTTAAATATTCTAAAAATAGCAACAATTCAAAAATCCTTTATGAACATATTTATTGAATAATACTTCAACAAAATATGAATGTAAGTTCATAAACTGTGAAAAGAAATGCAATATTCAGTGTTAAAAGCTAGATTTTTGTGGACATGTTCCATAAATATTGATGTTAAAGATTTCTTTTTTGTGATGAAATGTTTAGAAGTAAGTTGATGAATCCAGATGGATCTCTATTACAATCCCCAAAGAGGGCACTTTAAGTTGATGATTACTTCTATGTGGAGAAATCTGTATTTATCATTCAATCACTTGTTTATATTTCAACAAGCTTTTAGTTATTTTATTATCATTTTTCCAAATAGTTCAAGAAAGACCACTACAAATGAGCAATATTTTGCACTGTTATACAATTTAATAAATCAGAAACTGATGACATAGTGCTGTATTTTACTTCTTTATCTCTTTTTTTCAACCAAAAATGCTTTGTTCTGATTAGGGCTGGGGTGTCCAAACTTTTTCCACTGAGGACCGCAGACTGAAAAATCAAAGTATGCGGGGGCCATTGTGATATTTTTCTTTTTTAAAAACAATACAATAGTTGTTTTTTTTTTACCTTTATGGCTTTCCTCAAGTTTGATCAAAGGTCTCCTAGAAATAAGTCATAAATTATTATTTTTATCATTTAACGATTGAATCTCGAGATCAACTTCAGGTCTGTCTGTTGTTATAACATTTTTTTAAATTTAGTTTTGTATGTTTATGGCCTTTATGTCAAAAGCCTTATTTATATGGGAAATACACAAAGTATGCAACATTTTCCCCCAAAACATTTCAAAGTGGAATATTTGACGTGAAGTTATTGGAACCCTAAATAGGTCAATAATTTATAACAATAAAAAAAGAATAAGTGTTGAAAATAAGCCAAATGTATATTTATATATTTTTTACTTTTAACGCTTAAGTCTGTAGATCTCTTATGAGATTTTATAATTTTTTTCCTACATTTTTGTTTGTTTGATGCCCTTTTTGTGAAAGGAAACTTTGTTTTGCACAAAATATGCAATATTATCCCCCCAAAATATTGTAAAGTGAAATAGTTCCAGTGAAGTAATTGGAGCCTTCAGCAGGTCAATAACAGTCCACATGGCAGCTTTGTGTTATTAGTCTCAACACTGCAACTTTTTCTTGTTACATGTCACTGTTTACTCTTTTATGTTCGAAATTGTTATTATAGTATTTTTTAGAATGGGCCGGGGGCCATTAGTAAATTAGCTGGGGGCCACAAATGGCCCTCGGGCCGCACTTTGGACATGCCTGGATTAGGGGGTACTTGAAATAAAGAAATGTTCAGAGGGGGTACATCACTGAAAGAAGGTTGAGAACCACTGCTTTAATGGACCGCCGTGGCTGGACGTCTGTTTACCACCACTATTGGTATTCTTTAATACAGGGGTCTCAAACTCACTTCACCTGGGGGCCACTGGATGCAGAGTCTGGGTGAGGCTGGGCTGCAAGAAAACATTTCTTCCAAAAAATGTTGCATACTCCTCAACATGTCTAGTTGTATAATGACGTTTCAAATTGTATCCCAACTTTCTCTGTGCAAATAAGACATGTCGGGGTGTCCCTGTGCTCAACTAAGAAATATTGCATCTCCCACTTTTCCTGGAATTGTCTTTGCTCATCACTAACATTTCTCTTCACTGCAGGCTTTGAAAAAAGACATGTTTGGGGTTGTGGAATATATTTGTATTTAGCCCACGCATGGAGAATAATGTTATTCCCGCAATGTGTGACGTTCCACTTTTCCTCCCGACAGCAACATGGCGGTCGTATAATAGCCGGCCGGGAAAGTACCTGGATAGCGAGTGCAAAAAAGAGACGGCTCCCGGAGTGTTATCCGGCGTCATATAGAAATATATGTAGTGTTCATCGTGTGAGGCGATGCAAATTAAAGGCCTACTGAAAGCCACTACTAGCGACCACGCAGTCTGATAGTTTATATATCAATGATGAAATATTAACATTGCAACACATGACAATACGCCCGCTTTAGTTTACTGAATTGCAATTTTAAATTTCCCGTGAAGTGTCCTGTTGAAAACGTCGCGGAATGATGACGCTTGTTTGTGACGTTATTGGTTGGAGGGGACATATTAGCCCAGCACCACTTACGGCTAAAAGTTGTCTCTTTTCATCGCATAATTACACAGTATTCTGGACATCTGTGTTGCTGAATCTTTTGCAATTTGTTCAATTAATAATGGAGACGTCAAAGTAGAAAGATGGAGGTGGGAAGCTTTTAGCCTTTAGCCACACAAACACACGGTGATTCCCTGTTTGAAATTCCCGGAGGTGAAGCTTTACTATGGATCAGAGCGGTCAAGCGAACATGGATCCCGACTACCCGAAAATTGTGGTAATAAGTCGCCTCTTACCGGAGATCAGCAGAGCTTCTGTCCTGCTGCAGCTTCTTCATGACTTCCCTCAACACTCCCTTTAACACACTCGTCAACACACCCGTGGCCACACCGCTCCGACTATCAGGTACTATTTAACTCACTAAAACACTAGCAACACAATAAGCAGATAAGGGATTTCCCAGAATTATCCTAGTAAATGTGTCTAAAAACATCTGAATCGCTCTCACTGCAATCACCTTTATTTTTTCTTCTAGTCCTTCACTCTAAATTTCCTCATCCACAAATCTTTCATCCTCGCTCAAATTAATGGGGAAATCGTCGCTTTCTCAGTCCGAATCGCTCTCTCTGCTGGTGGCCATGATTATAAACAATGTTCAGATGTGAGGAGCTCCACAACCCGTGACGTCACGTGCACATCGTCTGCTACTTCCGGTACAGGCAAGGCTTTTTTATTAGCGACCAAAAGTTGAGAACTTTATCGTGGATGTTCTCTACTAAATCCTTTCAGCAAAAATATGACATTATGGTGAAATGATGAAGTATGACACATAGAATGGACCTGCTATCCCCGTTTAAATAAGAACATCTCATTTCAGTAGGCCTTTAAACAATAAAATAAAAACAAATAACGGTTTGAATTGGTCCAGGTTATCGGGGATTGTTATTACTGACGGACAGGTGTCGCAGTGTGACGTAAGAAACCCCTCGTCTCCATGGCAACGTCATTGTTGCTTTCACTCATTTGCTGCTTTTCCACTAACGCAGGGGTAGGCAACCTAGAACGTTGAAAGAGCCATTTTGAACCCAAATAACACGACGCTGTCAAGAACCATTCATATAAAACTTGCGGGCCGCACTAACATTAAACTTTCACTTTAAAGGCCTACTGAAATGAGATGTTCTTATTTAAACGGGGATAGCAGGTCCATTCTATGTGTCATACTTCATCATTTCGCCATATTGCCATACTCTTGCTGAAAGGATTTAGTAGAAAACATCAATGATAAAGTTTGCAACTTTTGGTCGCTAATAAAAAAGCCTTGCCTGTACCGGAAGTAGCAGACGATGATGTCACAAGTGTGAGGGCTCCTCACATCCTCACATTCTTTATAATGGGAGCCTCCAGCAGCAAGACCTATTTGGACCAAGAAAGCGACAATTTCCCCATTAATTTGAGTGAGGATGAAATATTTGTGGATGATGATATTGATAGCGAAGGACTAGAAAATAAAAAAATAAAGTTAAAAAAAAATGCGATTGCATTGGGATGGATTCAGATGTTTTTAGACACATTTACTAGGATAATTCTGGGAAATCCCTTATCTTTCTATTGTGTTGCTAGTGTTTTAGTGAGATTAAATAGTACCTGATAGTCCGAGGGGTGTGTCCACGGGTGTGTTGAGGCCAGTGTCTGAGGGAAGTCGACGGCAGATACAAGGATGGCGCAAACTCCACAGATCTCCGGTAAGAGGCGACTTTTCACTACAATTTTCTCACCGAAAACTGCCGGTTGACAAGTGGTCGGGATCCATGTTCGCTTGACCGCTCTGATCCATAGTAAAGCTTCACCTACAGGAATTTTAAACAAGGAAACACCGTGTGTTTGTGTGGCTAAAGGCTAAAAGCTTCCCACCTCCATCTTTCTACTTTGACTTCTCCATTATTAATTGAACAAATTGCAAAAGATTCAGCAACACAGATGTCCAGAATACTGTTTAATTGCGCAATGAAAAGAGACGACTTTTAGCTGCAAATGGTGCTGCGCTAATATTTCCTGACAGTCCGTGACGTCACGAGTCATCATTCCGCGACGTTTTCAACAAGAAACTCCGCGGGAAATTAAAAATTGCAATTTAGTAAACTAAAGCGGCCGTATTGATATATAAACTGTCAGGCTAGTAGTGGTGTCACCCCAAATTTGTGCCCAGTGAAATAAGTGCTCAGGGGGGGTGTGTGCAGTCCAGTGCGGCGGGCAGTTTTTTGGCAGGGCGGCGTCATTGAGCAACCAAGGTGTGTGTAGTGAGAGAGAGACCGTCCTAGTAGTGATTTAGCAAGAGTGAAGATTTGATTAGGGTTACGGTTTTTCTTTTAGCTAACAATATCAGCAAATCCAAGTTTAACTAATGAGTGTACCTGGTATGCACTCTCACTAAAGCCACAGGTGCAATTATTTGGCAAGTCGTCCCATACACACTGTATACAAAAGGGTGGGCATATATTTAGCACTTAAGGCGCTAAATATATGCCCCGACACGCTTGGGCACTTATTTCGCAGCAAGCACTTATTTTGCTTGACAGTAGGTTTCAGTAGGCCTTTAAAGTGGGGGCCGCAAAATAACGTCTGGCGGGCTGCAGTTGGCCCGCGGGCCTTGTGTTTTTTTAAAGGTTTATTTATAAATTTCAACAATTACAAACAGTAAGTCAAACAACAATATGAAACATTATAAAACATTATGAAAACAGTACAAAACAACGCCAGGGGGTTGTAAGTTCAAAATAATAAAAATAGAATACAAAAAAAAAAAATATATATATATATATAATAAACAAAATGCAAAGCCATAGGCTTATTCAGATTCATCAAACAACTTCAATTTGGAACACAGCATCATCGTTTTCACAGCTTTTTTTGTTGTTAGAGGTAGAGAGTGTTTTAATGTAAAGTTCCAGATCTTTTTTAAAGACACAAAAGATAGGACGGGTATTAAGAAACTTACATTTATGAAAACGGGCTTCACGGTGGCAGAGGGGTTAGTGCGTCTGCCTCACAATACGAAGGTCCTGAGTAGTCCTGAGTTCAATGCCAGGCTCGGGATCTTTCTGTGTAGAGTTTGGATGTTCTCCCCGTGAATGTGTGGGTTCCCTCCGGGTACTCCGGCTTCCTCCCACTTCCAAAGACATGCACCTGGGGATAGGCCCCTCCCACCTCCAAAGACATGCACCTGGGGATAGGTTGATTGGCAACACTAAATGGTCCCTAGTGTGTGAATGTTGTCTGTCTATCTGTGTTGGCCCTGTGATGAGGAGGCGACTTGTCCAGGGTGTACGCTGCCTTCCGCCCGATTGTAGCTGAGATAGGCGCCAGCGCCCCCCGCGACCCTGAAAGGGAATAAGCGGTAGAAAATGGATGGACATTTATGAGTATAAAACTTAGCCAATAAAATGAGGTTGCAAAGGTAGAATTCCTTTTCAGATTTTTGTTCATACAGTGTAAAACCAAAAATCACATCTTTAAAGTAAAGCACAAATGTCCAGGATGAAGCGACAGATGCCTGCCATAGTGATGGAGTGTTTTCACAAGTATAAAACAAGTGGTTGACAGTCTGTGGGTGCATGTTACAAAAGGTGCAGGTAACATCAATGTCCTTCTTGCATCTGACCATCACAGTCTTTACAGGGTAATAGCGATGGATGATTTTAAATGATATCTCTTTGACTTTGTTGGGAAGTAAATACCTGTTAGGAAGGGACCACGTTTTGACCCAACACATGTCATTTACAACATTATTCCATAAGGAAATGACATAGGAGACAGACACACAATCATTTTGGAATAAGCTGCGGATTTTTCTGTTATTTTTTTGATCAAAGCAAAGTTTCCCCACAGGAGTCTCAAGTGGATCATTCACAATGTTTACAGCAGAAAGAGGAGGTGTGTAAGCCATCTACAACATAATAACAGGTGTTGGGATGTACAACATAATAACACCTGTTGGAATGTACAACATAATAACACCTGTTGGGATGTACAACATAATAACACATGTTGGGATGTACAACATAATAACAGGTGTTGGGATGTACAACATAATAACACCTGTTGGAATGTACAACATAACAGGTGTTGGAATGTACAACATAATAACAGGTGTTGGAATGTACAACATAATAACACCTGTTGGAATGTACAACATAATAACAGGTGTTGGAATGTACAACATAATAACACCTGTTGGAATGTACAACATAATAACAGGTGTTGGAATGTACAACATAGTAACAGGTGTTGGAATGTACAACATAATAACAGGTGTTGGAATGTACAACATAGTAACAGGTGTTGGAATGTACAACATAATAACAGGTGTTGGGATGTACAACATAACAGGTGTTGGAATGTACAACATAATAACACCTGTTGGAATGTACAACATAATAACAGGTGTTGGAATGTACAACATAATAACACCTGTTGGGATGTACAACATAATAACAGGTGTTGGGATGTACAACATAATAACAGGTGTTGGAATGTACAACATAATAACAGGTGTTGGGATGTACAACATAATAACACCTGTTGGAATGTACAACATAATAACAGGTGTTGGAATGTACAACATAATAACAGGTGTTGGAATGTACAACATAATAACAGGTGTTGGAATGTACAACATAATAACACCTGTTGGAATGTACAACATAATAACAGGTGTTGGAATGTACAACATAATAACAGGTGTTGGAATGTACAACATAACACCTGTTGGAATGTACAACATAATAACAGGTGTTGGAATGTACAACATAATAACAGGTGTTGGAATGTACAACATAATAACACCTGTTGGGATGTACAACATAATAACAGGTGTTGGAATGTACAACATAATAACAGGTGTTTGAATGTACAACATAATAACACCTGTTGGGATGTACAACATAATAACAGATGTTGGAATGTACAACATAATAACAGGTGTTGGAATGTACAACATAATAACACCTGTTGGGATGTACAACATAATAACAGGTGTTGGAATGTACAACATAATAACACCTGTTGGAATGTACAACATAATAACACCTGTTGGGATGTACAACATAACACCTGTTGGGATGTACAACATAATAACACGTGTTGGGATGTACAACATAACAGGTGTTGGAATGTACAACATAATAACACCTGTTGGAATGTACAACATAATAACAGGTGTTGGAATGTACAACATAATAACAGGTGTTGGAATGTACAACATAATAACAGGTGTTGGAATGTACAACATAATAACACCTGTTGGGATGTACAACATAATAACAGGTGTTGGAATGTACAACATAATAACAGGTGTTGGAATGTACAACATAATAACACCTGTTGGGATGTACAACATAATAACAGGTGTTGGAATGTACAACATAACACCTGTTGGGATGTACAACACAATAACAGGTGTTGGAATGTACAACATAATAACACCTGTTGGGATGTACAACATAATAACAGGTGTTGGAATGTACAACATAATAACAGGTGTTGGAATGTACAACATAATAACACCTGTTGGGATGTACAACATAATAACAGGTGTTGGAATGTACAACATAATAACAGGTGTTGGGATGTACAACATAATAACACCTGTTGGAATGTACAACATAATAACAGGTGTTGGAATGTACAACATAATAACAGGTGTTGGAATGTACAACATAATAACAGGTGTTGGGATGTACAACATAATAACACCTGTTGGAATGTACAACATAATAACAGGTGTTGGAATGTACAACATAATAACAGGTGTTGGAATGTACAACATAATAACACCTGTTGGAATGTACAACATAACAGGTGTTGGAATGTACAACATAATAACAGGTGTTGGGATGTACAACATAATAACACCTGTTGGAATGTACAACATAATAACACCTGTCGGGATGTACAACATAATAACACCTGTTGGGACGTACAACATAATAACAGGTGTTGGAATGTACAACATAATAACACCTGTTGGAATGTACAACATAACAGGTGTTGGAATGTACAACATAATAACAGGTGTTGGGATGTACAACATAATAACACCTGTTGGAATGTACAACATAATAACACCTGTCGGGATGTACAACATAATAACACCTGTTGGGACGTACAACATAATAACAGGTGTTGGAATGTACAACATAATAACACCTGTTGGAATGTACAACATAACACCTGTTGGAATGTACAACATAATAACACCTGTTGGAATGTACAACATAATAACACCTGTTGGGATGTACAACATAACACCTGTTGGGATGTACAACATAATAACACGTGTTGGGATGTACAACATAATAACAGGTGTGGAATGTACAACATAATAACACCTGTTGGAATGTACAACATAATAACACCTGTTGGAATGTACAACATAATAACAGGTGTTGGGATGTACAACATAATAACACCTGTTGGAATGTACAACATAATAACAGGTGTTGGAATGTACAACATAATAACAGGTGTTGGGATGTACAACATAATAACACCTGTTGGAATGTACAACATAATAACAGGTGTTGGAATGTACAACATAATAACACCTGTTGGAATGTACAACATAACAGGTGTTGGAATGTACAACATAATAACAGGTGTTGGAATGTACAACATAATAACACCTGTTGGAATGTACAACATAACACCTGTTGGGATGTACAACATAATAACACCTGTTGGGATGTACAACATAATAACACCTGTTGGAATGTACAACATAACACCTGTTGGAATGTACAACATAATAACACCTGTTGGGATGTACAACATAATAACAGGTGTTGGAATGTACAACATAATAACAGGTGTTGGAATGTACAACATAATAACACCTGTTGGAATGTACAACATAATAACAGGTGTTGGGATGTACAACATAATAACACCTGTTGGAATGTACAACATAATAACAGGTGTTGGAATGTACAACATAATAACAGGTGTTGGGATGTACAACATAATAACACCTGTTGGAATGTACAACATAATAACAGGTGTTGGAATGTACAACATAATAACACCTGTTGGAATGTACAACATAACAGATGTTGGAATGTACAACATAATAACAGGTGTTGGGATGTACAACATAATAACACCTGTTGGAATGTACAACATAATAACACCTGTTGGGATGTACAACATAATAACACCTGTTGGGATGTACAACATAATAACAGGTGTTGGAATGTACAACATAATAACACCTGTTGGAATGTACAACATAACACCTGTTGGAATGTACAACATAATAACACCTGTTGGGATGTACAACATAACACCTGTTGGGATGTACAACATAATAACACGTGTTGGGATGTACAACATAATAACAGGTGTTGGAATGTACAACATAATAACACCTGTTGGAATGTACAACATAATAACAGGTGTTGGAATGTACAACATAATAACAGGTGTTGGAATGTACAACATAATAACAGGTGTTGGGATGTACAACATAATAACACCTGTTGGAATGTACAACATAATAACACCTGTTGGAATGTACAACATAATAACAGGTGTTGGGATGTACAACATAATAACAGGTGTTGGAATGTACAACATAATAACACCTGTTGGAATGTACAACATAACACCTGTTGGAATGTACAACATAATAACACCTGTTGGAATGTACAACATAACACCTGTTGGAATGTACAACATAATAACACGTGTTGGGATGTACAACATAATAACAGGTGTTGGAATGTACAACATAATAACACCTGTTGGAATGTACAACATAATAACAGGTGTTGGGATGTACAACATAACACCTGTTGGAATGTACAACATAATAACAGGTGTTGGAATGTACAACATAATAACAGGTGTTGGGATGTACAACATAATAACACCTGTTGGAATGTACAACATAATAACAGGTGTTGGAATGTACAACATAATAACACCTGTTGGAATGTACAACATAACAGATGTTGGAATGTACAACATAATAACAGGTGTTGGGATGTACAACATAATAACACCTGTTGGAATGTACAACATAATAACACCTGTTGGGATGTACAACATAATAACACCTGTTGGGATGTACAACATAATAACAGGTGTTGGAATGTACAACATAATAACACCTGTTGGAATGTACAACATAACACCTGTTGGAATGTACAACATAATAACACCTGTTGGGATGTACAACATAACACCTGTTGGGATGTACAACATAACACCTGTTGGGATGTACAACATAATAACACGTGTTGGGATGTACAACATAATAACAGGTGTTGGAATGTACAACATAATAACACCTGTTGGAATGTACAACATAATAACAGGTGTTGGAATGTACAACATAATAACAGGTGTTGGAATGTACAACATAATAACAGGTGTTGGGATGTACAACATAACACCTGTTGGAATGTACAACATAATAACACCTGTTGGAATGTACAACATAATAACAGGTGTTGGAATGTACAACATAATAACAGGTGTTGGGATATACAACATAACAACACCTGTTGGAATGTACAACATAATAACAGGTGTTGGAATGGCATCAAATACAATAGCAAATTGTTTGGGAGTCACAGGTATCTTAAATTGGTTGAGAAATTCTTGGTAATTAAAAAGTTGACCTTCCTTATTGAAAAGCTGACTCACTAAAATAATGTTATTGTTAAACCAATGTCTTTATTGTTCCAGATGAAATATTTGGTAGGTGAAAGATGGTGCTTGTATAAAAGAGAGCATGCTAGAAGGGCTTGTTTGTGGAAGTTTGAGAGTGCAACAGGAATCCTGTCAATGTTAGAATTACACAATAGCAAAAGTTTTAGGCCTCCAAGGTTAGAGAATACATGATGAGAAATAAAGTTCCAAATTGAGGTAGGGTCTTTCAAGTAGTGTCTTATCCAATTAATTTTAAAGGTGAAGAAAGTTAAGACCACCCTGATTGTAATTGTTCATTTTAACAGATTTCTTAATATAATGAATTTTGTTTTTCCAAATAAAGTCAAGCAGTATTTTGTCAATAGTTTTACATATTTTTTGGTTAACATGTAAAGAAATAGCTGCATACGTCAGCCTGGAGATACCTTCTGCTTTGGAAAGTAAGGTTCTGCCTTTTAAGGATAAATCTCTCTTTAGCCATTGGTTAAATCTTTTCTTAGTTTTTTCTACAATTGGATTGAAGTTCAATACCGATCTAGGGTTTAGATTTTTAGTGCTATGTATTCCTAGGTAATTAATAGGCCCGCGGGCCTTGTGTCTGAGACCCTGCTTTAATAGCAGCGTCATATGTCTGCGACGTCCATCGACCACCATGATTGTAGTTTCTACCCGCAGCAGAGGGCGGCGCTTCGCTTCTTTTCCCCGGAAGTGAGGGGCGTTCAAGGACCACCACGACGGTGTTTTTTTTTTTTTTTTTAGCAGAAGTCGGGGCCTACTGCTTGTGTTACTGGGACGAAGAGAGGCGTTCGCTGAACGGGTTTTAAACGCAGTAGACGGTGGTAAATCCCGGCACCGGAGCGGGTTTCCAGTTGGAGTCAGCAGACCACGCCCCTCCTGTCAGGCAGCGGTTACAGAGGCGGCCAGGTTTCCTCCCCTCCGCCGACTAGTGTAGCGGCGGCGGCGGCAGCAGCACAGCGGAGGGACTAAAATGCGGAATGGCTCCTGTCGCTTCGGGTTTGAAAGCGCCGTGTAGCTGCTGGCTGGTTAATGTTACGCTTTAGCGCGCTTTTGTGTTCTTTCCCCCCTTCCACGGGCCGCGGCTACTTCCTGGCGCCACAGCCAGACAGCGAGAGGCAGTGCTGAGTGAGAGCGGGGCCGCAGACGCCAGCGGCGGGCGAGGATTCACCGACATTACAAAGGCCTGCCCTCTCTCCTTTTTATTTTTCTACTTTTTTTTTTATCACATTCCCAGTCTGCCATCTTAGTCTTTCGGCCCCCCTTCCTCCTCCTTTCTCGCCTGCTTCGTACACCACCAGGCGGAGTGGATGACGCTCGGCTGCGGTTAATAGCGGAATCGTAACGGGGAACGGATTCCTCCCTCGCCCGAGAAGCCTCTCAGACAAGAGATTATTCCTTTTTTTTTTTTATTTTCTTTTGGGTCAAAACACTCGATTCATTCCGTCATCATTTCTCAAGCCGGGCATCGCTGTTGTTTTTTTATTGTTTATTTTTTTTATTTTCCTGGCGACGGAAGATGGGTTGTTTGGGCAACAGCAAGACTGAAGACCAACGCATCGACGAGAAGGCTCAGCGAGAGGCGAATAAAAAGATCGAGAAGCAGTTGCAGAAGGAGAGACAAGCGTACAAAGCCACACACAGGCTCTTATTGCTGGGTAAGGCTGGTCTGGATGATGAAATGCGAGTCAACCCCCCTCCCCTGCACGTCTGACAGCGGCTGCTAGCTTGTCATGGCTTCTGGACGTTGATGGAAGCCTCAATACTGCAAATCAGCTCCCAAAACGCTGCTATTTTAACACAAAAAACACTCTCTGCGCTGCTCTTACATGTCATTTCTTTTTTTCCCCCTTTCTTATGTGTGCGAAGGGGCTGGAGAGTCTGGAAAAAGCACCATTGTGAAGCAGATGAGGATTCTCCACGTCAACGGCTTCAACGCAGAGTGAGTGTTCCACAGCCGCATTTCAAACAAACACGACCCGCCGTGTCTCCCACCTCCTACTTCTTTCCGACATGAGTAAGACGCGCACACGATATCCAGGCAGCCGGCGGCGGCGGTGGATCTTCCCCGGGCACTGCAGCAGCGCCTGTTGGGCCCCGGTTACATCCCAGGCAAAAGCTGCTCCCATCTTCCCCTCCCCAATCCTCTCCTCTCTCTGGCGAGGATACAAACACACACACTGCCGTCACGCTCATGTCAAAATCACTGCTTCCTATTTCACGGGCCTGGGGTGAAAGGTTGCCATTGACCAGAGCCTATTGATGATTTGTTTTGCTGCAAGGCCTCGCACGCCATTGATTAGGCCTGCAAAAGCCTGGCTTTCTTTTCCTTTCTCGCTGTTTTATAACATGGGGGGAGGTTTAAGATTGCGTGCACACTCTTAGAACTTGGACTGTCATCTCACCTTTGATCTATGCACATTTTTGAATAAATACTAAATTTAAACACTCTAAAATACTCTTCCTCTAGCATTAGATTAGATTAGTTAGTGCATATGCCTCACAATACAAAGGTCCTGAGTAGTCCTGAGTTTGATCCCGGACTCGGGATCTTTCTGTGTGGAGTTTGCATGTTCTCCCCGTGACCGCGTGGGATCCCTCCGGGTACTCCGGCTTCCTCCCACTTCCATAAACATAAACCTGGGGATAGGTTGATTGGCAACACTAAAATTGGCCCTAATGTGTGAATGTTGTGGGCTTCACGGTGGCAGAGGGGTTAGTGCGTCTGCCTCACAATACGAAGTTCCTGCAGTCCTGGGTTCAAATCCAGGCTCGGGATCTTTCTGTGTGGAGTTTGCATGTTCTCCCCGTGAATGCGTGGGTTCCCTCCGGGTATTCCGGCTTCCTCCCACCTCCAAAGACATGCACCTGGGAATAGGCCCCTCCCACCTCCAAAGACATGCACCTGGGGATAGGCCCCTCCCACCTCCAAAGACATGCACCTGGGGATAGGTTGATTGGCAACACTAAATGGGCCCTAGTGTGTGAATGTGAGTATCTGTGTTGGCCCTGCGATAAGGTGGCGACTTGTCCAGGGTGTACCCTGCCTTACGCCCGATTGTAGCTGAGATAGGCGCCAGCGCCCCCCGCGACCCCGAAAGGGAATAAGCGGTAGAAAATGGATGGATGTGAATGTTGTCTGTCTCTCTGTGTTGGCCCTGCGATGAGGCGGCGACTTGTTCAGGGTGTACCCCGCCTACCGCCCGAATGCAGCTGAGATAGGCGCGCGTTACCCCAAAAGGGACAAGCGGTAGAAAATGGATGGATGTGAATTATATTAGTGAATTATATTTATATAGTGCTTTTCTCTAGTGACTCAAAGCGCTTTACACAGTGAAACCCAATATCTAAGTTACATTTAAACCAGTGTGGGTGGCACTGGGAGCAGGTGAGTAAAGTGTCTTGCCCAAGGACACAACGGCAGTGACTGAATGGCGGAAGCGGGAATCGAACCCGCAACCCTCAAGTTGCTGGCACGGCCACTCTACCAACTGAGCTATACCGCCCCAATGGATGGATAGTTTATTTCAAAGGGGACAATGCCATCCATCCATCCATTTTTGGAGTCGAGGGGGGCGCTGGAGCCTATCTCAGCTGCATTCGGGCGGAAGGCGGTGTACACCCTGGACAATTCGCCACCTCACCGCAGGGCCAACACAGATAGACAACATTCACACACTAGGGCCCATTTAGTGTTGCCAATCAACCTATCCCCAGGTGCATGTTTTTGGAAGTGGGAAGAAGCCGGAGTACCCGACCAACAATTTTCTACCGCTTGTCCCTTTTGGGGTCGCGGAGGGCGCTGGAGCCTATCTCAGCTGCATTCAGGCGGAAGGAGCTGTACACCCTGGACAAGTCGCCACCACATCGCTGGGCCAACACAGATAGACAGACAACATTCACACACTTTAGTGTTGCCAATCAAATCATATTTTTTGGCGGTGGGAGGAAGCCGCAGTACCCGGAGGGAACCCACGCGTTACCTGGGGAGAACATGCAAACTCCACACAGAAAGATCCAGAACCTGAGATTGAACCCAGGACTACTCAGGACCTTCGTATTGTGAGGCACATGCACTAACCCCTGTCCCACCGTGCAATTTCATAAAACACATGACTACACATGGTTAAAAAAAGCAGGAATTAGCCAGAAGGCTACTTTTTATATGTAGTCCCCTGTCCATGCTGTAAAAAAAAAAAAAAAAAAAGCGGTACAAGTACAGTTTAAAAGAAAAAGGAAAAAAAAGCACACAATGCATATACAATATGATAAAAAATTTAAATACAACGTCACAACATAACATTTATCTTGGCATCAAAACAGGCTCATCTGTTAGTTCTGGCAGCTGTAGGCGTTGATAAGCCACAATTTACATTTTCTTGTGACAGCCTGGTAAGTTGTGACCAGTTTAACCTCCTCGGGTACTGAGTTCCACACACTTGCACTCCTTACTACCAGGCCAACTTAACTGAAAGTGCTCCTGCGCAGAGGAATACAACCGTCACCTCTGAGACAGCCTGGAGTGACACGCTCACGGCTGTTTCTTTGGCTGATGAACTCTGCCTCTGGTCACTTGCTTTTAAAGTTCAACATAAAACCAGTAAAACCTTACCCTCAAGCCTTGTTCAGTCACCATTGCACCAATTCAAACATATTTAAAGTTAAAGTACCACTGATAGTCACACACACACTAGGTGTGGTGAAATTACCCTCTGTATTTGACCCATCCCCTTGTTCCACCCCCTGGGAGGTGAGGGGAGCAGTGAGCAGCAGTGGTGGCTGCGCTCGTTAATAATTTTGGTGATTTAACCCCCTATTCCAACCATTGGTGCTGAGTGCCAAGCAGGGAGGTAATGGTTCCCATTTTTATAGTCTAACCCAGTGGTTCTTAACCTTTTTTCAGTGATGTACCCCCTGTGAACATTTTTTTAATTCAAGTACCCCCTAATCAGAGTAAAGCATTTTTGGTTGAAAAAAAGAGATACAGAAGTAAAATACAGCACTATGTCATCAGTTTCTGATTTATTAAATTGTATAACAGTGCAAAATATTGCTCATTTGTAGTGGTCTTTCTTGAACTATTTGGACAAAAGGTATAAAAATAACTAAAACTTGTTGAAAAATAAACAAATGATTTAATTATAAATAAAACATTTCTACACATAGAAGTAATCATCAACTTAAAGTGCCCTCTGTGGGGATTGTAATAGAGATCCATCTGGATTCATGAAATTAATTCTAAACATTTCTTCACAAAATAAAAATCTTTAACATCAATATTTATGGAACATGTCCACAAAAATCTAGCTGTCAACACTGAATATTGCATTGTTGTATTTCTTTTCACAGTTTATGAACTTACATTCATATTTTGTTGGAGTATTATTCAATGATTATAGTTATAAAGGATTTTTGAATTGTTTTTAATTTTAGAATATTTAAAAAAGATATCACTTACCCCTTGGCATACCTTCAAGTACCCCATTTGAGAACCACTGGTCTAACCCATACTTGCGAAATTTGTTAAGCTTTGCATCTTTGTCCAATGCCCATTGCACATTTTGACCAATCGAATTTGTCTCCATGCAGCGCTCGAACGCCCACGTCAACTGTCTAATCAAAATTTAGGTTTGTTTCTTGTGTAGACAAAGCCGGAACAACATGTAACAATATATCAACTTTTTATCGCTCAAACGGCGCAATGGTTGCCCTCCTACTTACTGTTTCTGTCTGTGACGCTAAACCTTCTGGGTAATAAAGTATACAAGCATTTAGTTTCTAGTTTACATGTGTTAACGTATTTATTTCACGTTTACTTATCCAGGGTAAGACGAATAAGAGATTTTAATTTACAATGCTACTTGTGAGAGATGTTAAAGTGTGATAATAATCTGTCGTCGTCTCTCATTTACCAGAAAAAATGACCACGATAGTTTGCTCTCAACAGTTGACAAATATTTTAAATATGCGGAGGTAAATGTGTTTAGAACAAAAATGAATGTTCAAGGTTGACAAAAACTTTTCAAGAGTTAAACATACAAATGGCTGACAAAGATGACGAGTTAAACAACAGAAATGCTTCCAAAGTGCTGCACAACAATATTAAAGACGATATTAAAATATGATCCTTAGCTCCACCAATGACTGAATAAAAATAAACACTAAATAAATACAAACACAATATAAAAGCAATATAAAAATAAACATGATTTAAAACTATTTTAAAGGGTAAAACCAAGTGAAACAATAAATAGAAATCAAAATTGTAAAAACACAGAGGACCACACAACTCACATAGTGTTAAAAGCTAAAGAATAAAAGTGGGTCTTTTATTAGTAATAATGAAGTAAAACAGCACACACATTTGACACTAAGCTCTTACGTGTATTGTGTACTTTTAAATGTGTGCTGTATAAAACGAGTACAACATCAATACAGTATTTGTGCAATCTTGTGCTTTTTGAGGTTAAGGTTAAATGGAACACTTAAAACATTGCTAACAAATTCATAAAATCATTAATTGATTTAATATTTTTGAAAGAAAAAAAAGCCTCAAAACATTGCAACTTTCTGAAAAAGCTGCCACAATTTCAGGCATTTTGGGTGACAACACTCACAAGAAAAGCCTGCGAAATCCTGACGCGAACGCTTTCTTGAGCGCAGGGTTGTCCAAAGTGTGCTTTGTTTTTTTGGCCCTCCACGCATTGTATATTGCTATTAAACATTATACAAAAAAATAACTGGTCCAAATCTCCCAAAAATGGGACCTGAAAACCAAAATGGCATCTGTATATGTCTTTGATGATTTCCGTGCATCCTGTGTACTCATATCTTGCAAGATATGGTACGTTTTTGGATGTGCTCAAGCCCTCAAAAAGTTTTCTTAATGGAATAATACTGTAAGTAAAGAATAATAATAAGAATACATTAAATATTAAACTAATTTGCTTTGTTACTCATAACACAAAGCTAAGCTTTGGGTGCTTTTTCTCGATAGTTTAGAACAGATATGGGCAAATTATGGTCCGGGGACCACATGTGGCCCGTTGAGCTCTTCAATCTGGCCCGCCGGACATTCCCAAATATTTTTTTTAGATCTTTAAGATGGAAAGTGTAGCTGCCATCATGATGTGCACTCATGTTTTATAATGACCGGAAGTCTTCAACTATACTAAGTATTTCAATGCTTGGAATCTGCGCTTATGGATGGTATACTAGTTACTATGGTAACCTAATCAGTTACTATGGTCATCTAATTAGTTACTATGGTCATCTAATTAGTTACTATGGTCATCTAATGAGTTACTATGGTCATCTAATTAGTTACTTTGGTCATCTAATTAGTTACTATGGTCATCTAATTAGTTACTATGGTCCTCTAATTAGTTACTATGGTCATCTAATTAGTTACTATGGTCATCTAATTAGTTACTATGGTCATCTAATTAGTTGCAATGGTCATCTACGTCTCAACAGCTTAGACGAGGCACGAAGTAGTGTGGGCGGGAAGCGTTTCTACGGACGCGGAAGGAGATTTTCACAACAAATTTCCAAAGCTTAATGATAGAATATAATAGAAAGTACTTTATTGATCCCTAGGGGAAATTCAGCAAATATCCGATGTATTAGATTTTAGGTGGGTTTATTTTGTACCCTTTGCGTTCATGTTTCACTGTTTGTTGCATTTTTGTTGCGTTTCACTTGATTGTAAAATATGTCGATCGAAAGGGGGTGTGGCGTTCATATTTGGTCAATATTCAGTGTTTTATTCTTCATAGAAAAATGTAAAATTCCCTTACTTTTTTTTTAAGGCGGTCTGTCATAACGTTTTGTAGCATTCAATCAGACAGTATTGTGAGGTTTTATATTAGAGATCCTAAAAAGCAGTTATGCCGGCCCCCAGACACATTTTATTCTCTAAATTTGGCCCCCGAGTCCAAATAATTGCCCAGGCCTGGTTTAGAATATATTGACTGACCTAAATTGTATTGTTTTTTTCTATATTTAATGTACAAAATGTACCAAAGAAGCCCTCACCACAAAAACAAGTAAAAAAACAGGTATTGCTTTGTTTTACCTAATTTTCATTCGGTTTTTGGATTTTTGTTGATTTTCCATTGCAACTCAAGGTCTGGTTCTTGGACGTGATACATACTTCAGTTAAGAGTTTATTCCATTCCGTTTGTATTTGTAAAAAAATGGCTGTCTTTTAGTAACATCCTAGATTATCTGAAGCGAATAAGGAAATGTGGACATAGCAACCCCTCCCAATCTCCCATCTTTAGTCCATAAATGTCTTGAACCTAGATGCTGGCTCCTGGCATAAACACTCCACACGCCACACTATGGGTCTCCTTATGCGGCCTGTATCTGTGTTTATTTGGTAGTATAAGTCAGTATGTTTCCATTAGTCTGATTCCTCAAATAATTTGGCTCAAAATAAAATGTAATCACTTTAATCTGATCGCGTTTTGACTTTTGAAAAATCAGATTAACACACCTGGATTGTGCTATTAGAAACCAGTTCCCTCTGGCATAGCATGGTAGGCGTTATCATTGCACCAATCTCAGTGGAGGACCAACATGCCCTTCTTTACTACGTTATTCACAAGCGAAGAAGAACAAATGGGTGGTTGGGTGGGGGCTGACTGAAATGTTTATGCCTACAAGCAAACAAAGTTAAGATATAGAAGCTGATATAGGTCAATATTTTTTAATATATAATATAAAAAGCTACCAGTTTAAGTGTCAGGATGTTGTCAAAGATGGAAGACACTTTAAATATCTGACATGACGCCTGCACATCCTGGCCGTAGGAGAGACTGGTGGTGAAAAAACACAGAACATCCACATTTTTACACTTAAACTTGATTGTATACACAATGGAAATAATAGAGAGTAAAACATTGTATGTGTAGTTAGTTAGTCAGACAACAATCATTCATAGTGGTGGATGACTTGACTTCAAGACAGCATCTCATGCATTCAAATCATCCACAACATTGTTGTCCATTTAAGGCTGGGCGATATATATCGATGTACACGATATATCGCGGGTTTGTCTCTGTGCGATATAGAAAATTACTACATCGTGATATTCAAGTATACGTTCTCACGCAGTTGCTTTTAGCTGCGGGCAATACACTGCAGGCTCTTCTCGCTCTTTCCTGTCTCTCCTTCTCAGAGACAGCAAGCGCACCTCCTTAAATACGTCACATGCTGTCACCTCATACGTCACATACTGTCACCTCATTCGTCACATACGTATACGCCCTCGCGGAGCAGAGAGGTAGCAGCATGGGTACGTTAGCTGTGATGCTAGCAGAGCCGTGCGAGTGGTAATACGAGAGAAAGAAGGTGCGAATGAAGGAAGAATTAATTCCCAAGAAAAACAGCAGGGGGTCCATCGTCTGGCGGTGGTTTGGCTTCAAGTGGGAATATGTCGGAACAGACAACCGCAATTTGTCAAGTGTGGGCCAAAAGCGTTGCTACAAAAAGTATCATTACTGCTAAAATGTAGCATCATTTGAAAAGTCACCTGCTACAGAATGAAGAGTGCTTACTCCGCATGTCAACATCTACATTCGGTGCCACACCATCAACATGCCGAGGCAAACATTTCCAGATCAACACTGTATGAAAAAATAGTCAACAACAGAATTTAGTAACGTCCGTAGGAACCTACCACATAGTGAAGGATGAACACTATATGATTTCTTATTATGCAGCTCATTTTTATTTGACACTTATAATGTCTCTGACAATCTTGCACTTTCTGTTTTGGAAATGACATGAATGTTTGTGCCACTGCTTAATAACTGTTTAATAAATACACTTTTGGTCAATTGACTTAGTTGTGATTTCCCTCTCTGCATGAAAGTTTAAAAGTAGCATATATTAATGCAGTATGAAGAAGAATGTTTGAATGTAGACACATAGAATCATCATACTGCTGTGATTATATGTATCAAGTGTTCATTCAAGGCCAAGGCAAAAATATCGAGATATTTATAGTGTATCGCGATATGGCCTAAAAATATCGAGATATTAAAAAAGCCGTATCGCCCAGCCCTACGTCCATGTACAACAATTAAACCATTGAGACAAGGTTATTGACTTATAAATCAGCAATTGAAAGTAATTGGTCAAAACATTTTCCCAAACTGAACTCTTTTTGTACGTCTCTTTTGATCATTATAACCACTAGTGTCATTAAAACACATTAAAACATTACCAACGACATCAAATAGCAGTGGAAAGTTGTAGTTATCGGTTTGATGTGTAGCTTGAAAGCTACTAACTCTTCCATAAAAGCATGTAGCATTCTCTTCTTCTATTAACATTTCATTTCAGATGGCGATTGTGCACAATTGTCCGCTCGTGTACGAGAAGCACACAACGTATGGGAGACAGTTGTATTTAGAGATGTCCGATAATTGCTTTTTTGCCGATATTCCGATATTGTCCAACTCTTAATTACCGATTTCCGATATCAACCGATACATACAGTCGCGGAATTAACACATTATTATGCCTAATTTTTTTGTGATGCCCCACTAAATGCATTAAACAATGTAACAAGGTTTTCCAAAATAAGAGAACAACTTCAACTGAAGTTTTGGACAAAAAGTGCTAACATGGCACTGCCAATATTTATTATTGAAGTCACAAAGTGCATTATTTTTTTCAACGTGCCTCAAAACAGCAGCTTGGAATTTGGGACATGCTCTCCCTAAGATAATCCCGATACCCACTACAACTTTGGGAAATACTATAGTTTGACTTTCACAAAGTGCATTATTTTTTATTTTTTTAAACATGCCTCAAAACAACAGCTACAAAAACAACGAAGGCACACAGCTTCTGTCCAGAGTATACTAAAGTAATAAAGTAAACAATAACATAGTCCTCCTTTAGTGCAAGACGGCCTGGTATACTGTATAACAGGAAATTATAAACTGGACTCAATCTGCCCTGCTCTAACGTATTTGTACGAGTAACACCACTGTGCTGCAAGCTAGTGGTGAGTGCTTGAAGTGGCCTAGCAGTCAGCCAGAGCTTCTGAAATGCTGTGTTGAGACAGGGCACCTCCGTTCACTGCAAGCTGAAAAGTGTGCGCCATGCAGGGCAGACTAACCCTACCAAACTCCACCGTAGCTTTTGCCATACTGCATGCGTTGTCCTTGACCACAATGTGGGCTTTTGCCCTGGTGTGGTTTTTGTTGTATTTTTGTTTTTCCTCGGCGGAGTCTTTAAGCAACAACTGTGTGGTACCACTTTATTTGGTGTTTGCTTTTCATCCATCTTTCGCTTGGATAGGTGTATCTCCTTATGATTCTTGAAGAGGTGAGAGATCCAATTGCTCGTATTAAAGGAAGACGTCTTGGTTCCTCCTCGCATAACCATCTTTTTGCAGTCATTGCGAATTGCCAGTTTTTTATCCGTCAGACACACTTTAAAATAATCCCAAATAGGGCTGGGCGATATGGCCTTTTTTTAATATCTCGATATTTATAGGCCATATAGAGATACATGATATAAATCTCGATATTTCTCCTTAGCCTTGAATGAACACTTGATGCATATAATGACAGCAGTATGATGATTCTATGTGTCTACATTCAAACATTCTTCTTCATACTGCATTAATATATGCTACTTTTAAACTTTCATGCAGAGAGGGAAATCACAACTAAGTCAATTTAGCATAAGTGTATTTATTAAACAGTTATTAAGCAGTGGCACAAACATTTGTGTGATTCCAAAACAGAAAGTGCAAGATTGTCAGAGACATTTTAAAACAATCTATTAGTGCACTTTTGTGCACGATGTCACACAACATATTTCAATAATTGTCAAATAAAAATGAGCTGCATGATAGGAAATCTAATAGTGTTCGTCCTTCACTATGTGGTAGGTTACTGAGGACATTGTCTCCTTTTATTGTAGACTATTTTTTTCATACGGTGTTAATATGAAAATGGTTGCTTGGGCATTTTGATGGTGTGGCACCGAATGGAGATGTTGACATGCAGAGTAATCACTCTTCATTCTCTAGCAGGTGAGTTTTCAAATGATGCTACATATTAGCAGTAGTGCTACTTTTTTTTCAACAATTTGTCCCACACTTGACAATTTACGTTTGTCTGTTCGACATATCCCCACTCGAATCCAAACCACCGCCAGACGATGGAACCCCTGCTGTTTTTCTTGGGAATTAATTCTTCCTTCATTTCTTACCAGATTTGCACCTTCTTTCTCTCGTATTACCGCTAGCAGCACAGCTAACATTACCCATGCCGCTACCTCTGTGCTCTGCGAGGGTGTATACGTATGTGACGTATTACGTGACAGGTGTAAGAAAGTGCACTTGCTGTCTAAGAGAAGGAGACACAAGAAAGAGTGGGAAAAGCCTGGAGTGTAATACCAGCAGCTGAAAAAACTGCGTGAGAACGTATACTCGAATATCCCGATATAGTCATTTTCTATATCGCACAGAGACAAACCCGCGATATATTGAGTATATCGATATATTATAGCCCAGCCCTAATCCTAAACCATAGACATGGTGTTGTTAGTCAGAGAGCGAGCTCGCTTGTTAGCCGTGGCTACAGCACCGGCAACGACACACTCTTGTTGTCGTTATGCTGCGCCCGCTGCGGTTTGATGAGGTCATCAAGCGTCGACAGTAAACCTCTCATGTTGTGTGTGGGAGAGGGGATAGGCTGCTGACTGGCATACGTGCCGCTCCATACAGCGGCGTTTTAAAAAGTCACTAATTTTACTTTTTGAAACCGATACCGATATTACATTTTAAAGAATTTTTCGACATCTCTAGTTTTATTAAAGACAAAGAGTATGGAAACTCGGACTTCATATGTAGGTGTGAAAGTTGAAGTGAACAAATTATTAGAAAAATCCGACTTATTTTGTGCAGTGTCGTTTAGCATCTTGTATCGGACCACGCCACTGCAGCCCCCATTCTCATGACAATTTCTCATGACTTTTTTTACAATTAAATCCGCCCCTTATTGTGAGTGTTCCTCCTTGCCTCGGTGACTGGCTCTCCACCACCCTGATGATAAATCTTTTGTGATGTGCCGTACGTCACGCTTTCATAACCAGCGGCTTCTCTCGTCTTCCCATGCAGGGAAAAGAAACAGAAGATCCAGGACATACGGAAAAACGTAAAGGATGCCATAGTGGTGAGTTCAATTGAATGATCATTGCTTGTGTGGGTTTACACTTTGTTAGTGACTCTGTTCGTCCTGTTTTGTTTCTTCCTGACGTGTTTTCAGACAATAGTGTCAGCGATGAGCACTTTAATACCCCCTGTCCCGCTTGCCAACCCAGAAGACCAATTCAGAATCGAGTACATCAAGAGCATAGCACCTCTCTCTGACTTTGACTATTCGCAGGTAAGCCGCTGGCTACGTTTGTTTCTATGGTTGTGTGTGTGTTGAGGGTGGGCTTGCATAGTTAGAAGTGCTTCACATGTCTCATGAAGTCTGGGTGCTCAATGCTGCCGTGTGCATTGTAGGTGCGAGTTCATGTGTCTGAAACATGAAAACATCGACATCAACCCCCCCGCACCCGAAGAAAAAATTGAAAAAAAATGTAATTAATTATGTAGCAAAGGTTGTTTTAGATTTATTGCGTGCATGTGTGTTGCCGTCGGCAGATTGATCTCCTGCTCAGAAAAAAAATCTTAAAGTACCAATGATTGTCACACACACACGAGGTGTGGCAAAATTATTCTCTGCATTTGACCCATCACCCTTGATCACCCCCTGGGAGGTGAGGGGAGCAGTGAGCAGCAGCGGTGGCTGAGCTTGGGAATCATTTTTGGTGATTTAACCCCCAATTCCAACCCTCGATGCTCAGTACCAAGCATTTTTATAGTCTTTGGTACTTAAACATAATATAGTGAACTTCTTTATTGCTAGTCTATATTGGAACTAAACTAACTTGTAGAGTACTCTGGTTAAAATTTTTTAAAAATTTGGTTTAAATATGCTGTAGATTTGAGCAAAAAAAGGCTGTTTCATTCATACTTATTTAACTAGAGGGACCATTATTTTCTGTATAAAGCAAATAAACTTATTCTAAATTTAATATTCCTATTTAGTAGTTATAAAGTAGGTCATTGATAAATATTTGTTGCTATTTGCTGTATTACTTTATATTTAAATACAATGTAATATGTAATATAAGTGTCAGCTTTGCAAGCTCACTTAATGATGATGTAGTTGGTAATATGTACCATCAGAAACACGCTGAACACAATCCAGATGACATTCCAGAAAGACAGAAGTCTTCGTGCTCTTTGTTTTTAAATTCCGTACAGTAACATCACACAATACTACTCACATATTATCTTTTAAACATGATTAAAGTAATCCGTCCATCCATTTCCTACCGCCTGTCCCTTTTGAGGTTACGGTGTTTGCTGGAGCCTATCTCAGCTGCATTCGGGCGGATGTCAGGGTACACCCTGGACAAGTCGCCACCTCATCGCATGGACAACACAGATAGACAGACAACATTCACACACTAGGGACAATTTACTGTTGCCAATCAACTTATCCCGAGATGCATGTCTTTGGAGGAGGGGGAAGCCGGAGTACCCGGAGGGAACCAACGCAGTCACAGGGAGAACATGCAGAGTCCACACAGAAAGACCCCTTGCCGGTGGATCGAACCCAGGACCTTCTTATTGTAAGGCACACACACTAGTTCCTGTTCCACCGTGCTGCCCTGATTAAAGTAATGGGGAATGTAAATGTCTTCTACAAAAGCCCCAAATATTTTTTTGATTCATTTTCAATCATTCCTTTGCTCTACAACAGTGGTTCTCAACCTTATTTCAGTGATGTACCCCCTGTGAACATTATTTTAATTCAAGTACCCCCTAATCAGAGCAAAGCACTTTTGGTTGAAAAAAAAGAGATAAAGAAGTAAAATACAGCACTATGTCATCAGTTTCGGATTTATTAAATTGTATAACAGTGCAAAATATTGCTCATTTGTAGTGGTCTTTCTTGAACTATCCTGAAAAAAAGATATAAAGATAACTAAAAACTTGTTGAAAAATAAACAGGTGATTCACTTCTAAATGCAGATTTCTCCACATAGAAGTAATCATCAACTTAAAGTGCCCTCTTTGAGGATTGTAATAGAGATCCATCTGGATTCATCAACATAATTCTAAACATTTCTTCACAAAAAAATACATTTTCAACATTGTTTTTGGAACAAAAACAGCTGTCAACGCTGAATATTGCATTGTTGCATTTCTTTTCACACTTTATGAACTTACATTCATATTTTGTTGAAGTATTATTCAATAAATATGTTCATAAAGGATTTTTGAATTGTTGCTATTTTTAGAATATTTAAAAAAAATCTCTTGGCATACCTTCAAGTACCCCCATTTGAGAACCACAGCTCTACAGTAGCAGGTTTTTCAAAACAAATCCTGTTGTAAATGTTTGCACTTTAAGCTATTCTTGTAAATATTAAAGATCCACTTAAGAACTTTCAGTTTTGGTTGATTTTGGCGGCGCCAGTGCACTAATGCGGCAGCGTCAAACTGACACGATAATCCCACAATGATTCAGTATGACTGCTCTTTCCACAGTAGGAACCTACATATATTACTCAAACTATATTTGCAGTTATTGCAAGTTTTTCTTTATACAGTACTTTTGTGTTTGTTGCGTAGCTGGTTGTGTCAGTTTGGATCTAGCTTTGGATCTAACATTAGCAATATCATTTTGATTTGAGCATCGAAAGTCACTCACTTGTTACGCAGGAACAGAGCCAAGGCAGCATCAGTCGAAAATCTCTTCCCGTCTTTGAGTTCACGCCAGCGAGTGAAAGTCAGGCCAATGTTGATCCTTGACTGTTCTTTCATCCGGGTGGCCGCCCTTTTTCTTATTTTTGTCTCTCCTCCTTTCTCGGCCCCGACTTAAAGAAGTTGAAAAACTTATTGGGGTGTTACCATTTAGTGGTCAATTGTACGGAATATGTACTGTACTGTACAATCTACTAATAAAAGTTTCAATCAATCAATCAATCAATCAAAAATCGGACCACCATAGATATCCAGCAATTTTGTTTGGCGCCGTAGACGGAAAAATAAACTTAATGTTTAGATCTTTATTATTACAAGTGCTAAACTTTAAATAAAGTCTACTGTTACTAAATACAATGTTTTCATATTTGTAGTATCGATAAAATTTATCGATTCCCTTTTAAAACGATCAATTGCAAGGCAAACTTTCCGACCACAGATCGATAAACCTGAAATTTAGGAATATAAATCGATCTATCCACGTATCGATCAATTGTTACACCCCAAATATATTATCTTTAAATAGGGTTTGAAAATGATATACATATATTTTAAAATCAATCAATCAATCAATCAATCAATGTTTAGTTATATAGCCCTAAATCACAAATGTCTCAAAGGACTGCACAAATCATTACGTCTACGACATCCTCGGAAGAACCCACAAAAGGGCAAGGAAAACTCACACCCAGTGGGCAGGGAGAATTCACATCCAGTGGGACGCCAGTGACAATGCTGACTATGAGAAACCTTGGAGAGGACCTCAGATGTGGGCAACCCCCCCCCCCTCTAGGGGACCGAAAGCAATGGATGTGGAGCGGGTCTAACATGATACTGTGAAAGTTCAATCCATAGTGGCTCCAACACAGCCGCGAGAATTCAGTTCAAAGCGGATCCAAGACAGTAGCGAGAGTCCCGTCCACAGGAAACCATCCCAAGCGGAGGCGGATCAGCAGAGTAGAGATGTCCCCAACCGATACACAGGCGAGCGGTCCATCCTGGGTCTCGACTCTGGACAGCCAGTACTTCATCCATGGTCATCGGACCGGACCCCCTCCATAAGGGAGGGGGGGACATAGGAGAAAAAGAAAAGAAGCGGCAGATCAACTGGTCTAAAAAGGAGGTCTATTTAAAGGCTAGATTATACAGATGAGTTTTAAGGTGAGACTTAAATGCTTTTACTGAGGTAGCATCTCGAACTTTTACCGGGAGGGCATTCCAGAGTACTGGAGCCCGAACGGAAAACGCTCTATAGCCCGCAGACTTTTTTTGGGCTTTAAGAATCACTAATAAGCCGGAGTCTTTTGAACGCGGATTCCTTGCCGGGACATAAAAACCATATCTGTGTTATTAATTAGTGATAGGGATGTCACACTGAACATTTCTTATCACGGTTATTTTTCCCAAAATTATCACGGTTATCATTATCGTGGTAATTTTAAATGTGCTCAAAATAGTCAAAAAATACTCATACTGAAATCCTTTAACCAAGTTTAAAAAATCTAAAATAAAAAACCCCACAAATAACACATGCAAAATGTATATATGTACCTTAAGTTGAACATTGAATGTGCATAAGAAAGCAACACAAGCATTATAAACAAAGTAATATGGCAGAAAGAAAATAATACTATATCCATCCATCCATTTTCTACCGCTTGTGCCTTTTGGGGTCGCGGGGGGTTGCTGGGGCCTATCTCAGCTGCATTCGGGCAGAAGGCGGTGTACACCCTGGATAAGTCCCTACCTCATGGCAGGGCCAACACAGACAGACAACATTCAATGTGAGAAATACTATAGATAAATAAAAATAAATGTGAACATTTTGCAAGATGGAGTCTTATGGACATGAGACATAACTACACTTTTTGTCAATACAGAATAAAACAGTGTTCATATATGAGATCTAGACTTACACAAAATGTTTCCAAATATGGTCAAAATAATAAAGATATATATTTTTTATCAATATTTAAATCACAGTTATTATTCAGGATTATTAATTATGTTTGGTAAAACAGTGTTGGGGTGTGAATGCAACGCCATCATGTAACTTGTAATATCGAATAAAAATGCTCTCAATAAACATTCTATATTTAAAGACAAATATTTTTGTTTTTGATCAATAATAGTATCAATATGTCAGATTTTTATTACATCATGCCTTCATTTAGGGCTGGGCGATATGGCCTTTTATTAATATCTCGATATTTTTAGGCCATGTCACAATACACCATATATATCTCCATATTTTGCCTTAGCCTTGAATGAACACTTGATACATATAATCACAGCAGTATGATGATTCTATGTGTCTACATTCAAACATTCTTCTTCATACTGCATTAATATATGCTACTTTTAAACTTTCATGCAGAGAGGGAAATCACAACTAAGTCAATTGACCAAAAGTGTATTTATTAAACAGTTACTAAGCAGTGGCACAAACATTCATGTCATTTCAAAACAGAAAGTGCAAGATTGTCAGAGACATTTTAAAACAAGCTCTAAGTGCATTTTTGTGCATGATGTCACTAAGATGACATCAAAACAACACTAAATTAAAGTGTACTTTTTGTACAGAACACCACTACAATGTTTTAAAACAAATAAAGTGCACTTTTGTGCATGATGTCACACAAGATATTTCAATAACTGTCAAATAAAAATGAGCTGCATAATAGGTTCCTGCGGACGTTATCTCCTGTTGTTGACTTTTTTTTTTTTTTTTCCTACTTTGTTGATCTGGAAATAGTTGCTTCGGCATTTTGTTGGTGTGGCACCGGCCGCAGATGTTGACATGCGGAGTTCTTCATTCTCTAGCGGCTGACTTTTCAAATGATGCTACATTAAATGATAAATGAGTTGTACTTGTATAGCGCTTTTCTACCTTCAATGTACTCAAAGCGCTTTGACACTACTTCCACATTCACACACACATTCACACACTGATGGAGGGAGCTGCCATGCAAGGCGCTAACCAGCACCCATCAGGAGCAAGGGTGAAGTGCCTTGCTCAGGACACAACGGACGTGACGAGGTTGGTACTAGGTGGGGATTGAACCAGGGACCCTAGGATTGCGCACGGCCACTCCCCACCGCGCCACAGCGTCCCATTAGCAGTGGTGCTACTTATTGTAGCAACGCCTTTGCCGCATAAATGTTGAACACATGATGGATCCCGTGCTGTTTTTCTTGGGAATTAATCCTACCTTCATTTGTTACCAGATTTGCACCTTCTCTCTCTCCTATTGCTACCCGCACAACTCCGCTAGCATCACAGCTAACGTTACCACGTCACTACCTGTCTGCTCCGCGGGAGCGTGTGACGTTGCACACGTGACGTGTGTAAGAAGGTGCGCTTCTTTACGTCTCTGTGAGGAGAGACAAGAAAGAGTGGGAAATGCCTGTAGTGTAATGCCTGCAGCTAAAAGCAACTATGTGAGAACATATACTCCAATATCACGATATAGTCATTTTCTATATCGCACAGAGACAAACCCGCAATATATCGAGTATATCGATATATCGCCCAGGCCTACTTCATCACTATTTTTACATTTTTATAGGGACAGGTATTTTTTATGTTATGTACATATACTTACATTTATTAATGTGTGTGTGTGTGTACATGTACATCAATTATAATTGATAATTGATTATAAATGATCATGGAGACAACATGTAAATGATATAAAAACAAAAATATCTAAAACACTTGGTGTTTTGTATAAAATTAAAGAATTACTTAATTATAATTCTTTGTTAACAATTTAATATACTTTGATACTTCCATACATGACATACTGTGTAGAACTCTGGGGAACCACTTTTAAAACCATAATTAATGATATTGTTTTGCTGCAAAAAAAAGCTGTACGGCTAATAAACAAAGCAGGATATTATGACCACACCCATCCATTATTTGTTAAATCAAAACTTAGGAAATTTCAAGATATTGTTTATTATAAAATAACACAGATAATGTTCAAAGCAAAAATAAATACTCTTCCAGAAGGAATTCAAAAATACTTCTCTCTACAGACTAGCAAATACAATCTAAGAGATGAATCTAAGTTTATTTGACCAAAAGCAAGATTAGTTGTTAAACGTAGATGTTTATCTGTTCTCGGTGTTAATTTGTGGAATTCTGTTGGTAAAGAAATAAAAATGAGTGACTCAGTATTTAATTTCAAAAAGAACATGTCACAATGTATTTTAAAAAGTGATGTGAACTAGAAATGTATGTTTGTTTGGTTAAATGTTGTATTTAGAAGGTATCTATGTATGTAAGTACATATTTTTGTATTATTTGTTGAAGGGTAACTTAAATGTAAATGCTGAATGACTATATTTCTCTTAGTATTACAAACTTATTAGAAAAGGTAACTTAATTGAATGTAAACATTTTTATGTTGGGCATATAAGCTTTTTTGCTTCTGCCTGTTTCAGTCATGTTATTCATTTTTGAATCGTGATCCATGTTTGCATATGTTTTTGTTAGACTGAAAATAAACTGAAACTGAATGCTGTATCGGGCCAGTTCCATTGAGAATTTGAGCAGCAATTTGTTGTATAGGTCAGAGGTCCCCAACCTTTTTTCCAACCCTTGATGCTGAGTGCCAAGCAGGGAGGTAATGGCTCCCATTTTTATAGTCTTTGGTATGACTTGGCCGGGGTTTGAATTTACAACCTGCCGATCTCAGGGCGGACGCTCTAACCCAGGGGTCACCAACCTTTTTCAATCAATCAATCATTGTTTACTTATATAGCCCTAAATCACTAGTGTCTCAAAGGGCTGCACAAACCACAACACAAACCACTACCACATCCGAAACCAAGAGCTACTTCTTGGGTACTGATTAATGCGAAGGGCTACCAGGTTGATACACACTTAAATAAATTGCCAAAAATAACCAATTTGCTCAATTTACCTTTAACTATATTTTATTAATAATAATTAATGATATTTATCTTTGTGGGAACACCGGTCATATGAATGATTTCTCACATTAGATATATATAGAAGCAGATAAATATCAATATGCAACACTTTATTTTAATATTTTCTCTGTAAGTGCACATTTTTCAAATTGAGCATTTTCTAAGACAGACTTGTGAAATCACAATATCCCATTTTAACTAACTAGCCACTAACATTTTTTAACAAATCATGAATTACTTTGCACCATGTTTGCACAAATAATAACTCATGTAAAATACAAAACTCAACTCTCAAATTTTTAAATAAATCATGTCACACTTTAAACTGGACACCAAATCTGTTATCTGTTTCTTTGTCAGTTAGTGGGAAGCCTGGCATTGCATGCTGTTAACTCGTGTGTTGTACTCTGCTGTGTAACTTGACACTGCAACTCTGAGTGAGTCTTGCACATGTGCATCAGTGAGGCGTGTTCTGTGTTTGTTCTTGATGAAGTTCATGTCAGAAAAGGCTGATTCACAAAGATAAGTTGAACCAAACAGGCTTGCAACCTTCATAGCTGCTGTGCACACACCACTGTACTTTTCTGAGTCAACAAGGCACCAAAAGTTTGGTGCAGCCTAGTGGGCTTTAAGTTTTAAATTGTCAGGAAAGAAGAGGAAGGAATTTAAAAGGTAAAAAGGTATATGTGTTTAAAAACATAAAATCATTTTTAAGGTTGTATTTTTTCTCTAAAATTGTCTTTCTGAAAGTTATAAGAAGCAAAGTAAAAAAAATAAATGAATTTATTTAAACAAGTGAAGACCAAGTCTTTAAAATATTTTTGGATTTTCAAATTCTATTTAAGTTTTGTCTCTCTTAGAATTAAAAATGTCGAGCAAAGCGAGACCAGCTTGCTAGTAAATAAGTACAATTCAAAAAATAGAGGCAGCTCACTGGTAAGTGCTGCTATTTGAGCTATTTTTAGAACAGACCAGCGGGCGACTCATCTGGTCCTTACGGGCGACCTGGTGCCGCGTTGGTGACCCCTGCTTTAACCACTAGGCCTCTGAGTAGATTTGTGGAGTGATATCAAGGATTACGTCGGTCATGTTCCCAGACATACGAAACGATTTTGCTCCATACGCCATTCTACACGACAAAACAGATGGGAACATGGAAAAGGAAGGAGGAAGGAGGTCTACAACTTCTTTGTGTGTGGCTGAGTCAAGGAAATTGTCATCAAGACTGTCCCGGATAAATATGCCTCGTTTTTGCTCGAGTAAGGTTGCATTTCACTTGGCGTCTCACACACCATGTTTGTTGCTGTTGCACGCGGCGTTTAAAAGCAGCGTGTCTTTCCCCCTCTGCATCAAATTATAACTTAAGATGTCAATATTGTGTGTGTTGAAAGCTTAATTTAGGATTGCTGCCTTTGGTACAAGTTTAAAGGCCTACTGAAAGCCACTACTAGCGACCACGCAGTCTGATAGTTTATATATCAATGATGAAATATTAACATTGCAACACATGCCAATACGGCCGCTTTAGTTGACTAAATTGCAATTTTAAATTTTGCGCGAAATATCCTGTTGCGTGCGAGTGAGGTCACGGATTGGAGCAGACATTTGGATCCAGCACCAATCCCAGCTATGAGTCGTCTGCTTTAATCGCATAATTACACAGTATTCTGGGAATCTGTGTTGCTGAATCTTTTGCAATTGTTCAATTAATAATGGAGACGTTAAAGACGAAAGATGTAGGTGGGTAGCGGTGTATTGCGGCCGCCTTTAGCAACACAAACACAGCCGGTGTTTCATTGTTTTCTTGTTTACATTCCTGAAAGCTGACGGTGAAGCTTTTCTATGGAACAGAGATGTCAAGTGAACATGGTTCCCTACCACATGTCAACTGGCAGTTTTCGCTGAGAAAATGCGGGTAATAAGTCGGCTCTTACCGTAGACATGAGCAGAGAGCTTGCGTCGTTCCCCTTGCAGCTGCGGACTCGTTTGCTTCCTCCCACCGGCCGCCCCTGACCGTCGGAAGCTTAAACCGTGGAGGAGGGGGGGAAAAAAACTCAGCCCGGCTGCCTTGCCTCGTCGAGAAATGTGGCTTCCCTCAGAGACATTGGCGGTCACCACACCCGTGGCCACACCCCTCAGACTTTCAGGTACGACCATATAATCTCACTAAAACACTAGTAACACAATAAGCAGATAAGGGATTTTCCAGCATTATCCTAGTAAATGTGTCTAATAACATCTGAATCGCTCCCATTAACCTCGTCTTTTTTTTTATTTTTTTTTCTAGTCCTTCACTCTCACTTTTCTCATTCACAAATCTTTCATCCTCGCTCAAATTAATGGGGAAATCGTCGCTTTCTCGGTCCAAATCGCTCTCGCTGCTGGTGGCCATGATTGTAAACAATGTTCAGATGTGAGGAGCTCCACAACCCGTGACATCACGTGCACATCGTCTGCTACTTCCGGTACAGGCAAGGCTTTTTTATTAGCGACCAAAAGTTGCAAACTTTATCGTGGATGTTTTCTACTAAATCCTTTCAGCAAGAGTATGGCAATATCGCAAAATGATGAAGTATGACACATAGAATGGAGCTGCTATCCCCGTTTAAATAAGAAAATCTCATTTCAGTAGGCCTTTAACTCTTTTAGGTTTTGCTCACATTTGCTTTCTTTTATTTAGATTTGCCAAGTTGGCGCTTTTCAAAACACTTTTCGAAAGCATGTGTTTAAGAAGTACAAATAATATCAAGATAATACTTAAATTCGAAATAATAACCTTCAAAAGTATATCCAACCAACCTTTAATGAAGTGATCACTGCAAAAGTGTGCATTGTCCAACTCTGCTTCCAAACTTCGACTGGAGCGTGTGCTGCTTATCTTGTCGTCGTGTCCACAAATCATGCACTTTTGTTAACCTCTCGAGAAACTCTGAAGAAACGTTTTTCCTTTCCGCGATTTTAATGCTTCTTAAAGCCGAAAAAAACACAAGTATAGGTTTTTTTGTTTTTTCCCGAGAAAGGCTAAATGGCGTCTGGTACCCATTGAAAACTGAGCTCGCTTGATCACTTCCAGTATTCATTGGGCGAGGTGTGAGCCGGACCTGACGTCAGCAACATCCCAATTCAGTTTGAGATGTTTTTAAGCAGGGCAGCACGGTGGAAAAGGGGTTAGTGCATGTGCCTCACAATACGAAGGTCCTGAGTAGTCCTGGGTTCAATGCCGGGTTTGGGATCTTTCTGTGTGGAGTTTGCATGTTCTCCCCGTGACTGCTTGGGTTCCCTACGGGTACTCCGGCTTCCTCCCACCTCCAAAGACATGCACCTGGGGATAGGCCCCTCCCACCTCCAAAGACATGCACCTGGGGATAGGCCCCTCTCACCTCCAAAGACATGCACCTGGGGATAGGCCCCTCCCACCTCCAAAGACATGCACCTGGGGATAGGCCCCTCCCACCTCCAAAGACATGCACCTGGGGATAGGTTGATTGGCAACACTAAATGGTCCCTAGTGTGTGAATGTAGTCCGTCTATCTGTGTTGGCCCTGCGATGAGGTGGCGACTTGTCTTAGGTGTACCCTGCCTTCCGCCTAATTGTAGCTGAGATAGATAAGCGGTAGAAGATGGATGGATGGATGTTTTTAAATGAAAGTTAAATTTTTTTTAGCCTTTAAAAAATATATGCATACAAATACTGCACATGTATGTACGTATATGTGTGTATGTATGTGTGTGTACACATATATATATATATATATCATTCATTCATTCATTCATTCATTTTCTACCGCTTATTCCCTTTCGGGGTCGCGGGGGGCGCTGGCGCCTATCTCAGCTACAATAATTAAAAAAAAAAAAAAAAAAAAAAAAAAAAAATATATATATATATATGTATTATTATCATTATTATTAGGGTACCTGTACCAAAAAGTATTTCGTTAATTGAGTGTGTGGATGTTGTCTGTCTGTGTTGGCCCGGCGACGAGGTGGCGACTTATCCAGGGTGTACCCTGCCTTCAGCCGGAATGCAGCTGGGATAGGTTCCAGCGACCCCGAGAGGGTCAAGCGGTAGAAGATAAATGGATGGATGGATACCTTTCGATACTTTTCCAAATAAAGGGGACCACAAACAATGGCATTATTGGCTTTATTTCAACAATGAATCTTACGGTACATTAAACATACCTTTGTTATTACAATCCAAGAACAATTTTGACCCAAAATAAAATAGTGAACCTACTAGACAAGTATTAAGTATTAGTATTAAGTAAGCAAACAAAGGCTTCTAATTTGGCTGCTGACATATGCAGTAACATATTGTGTCATTTGTCATTCTATTATTTTGTCAACATTGTGAGGGCTAAACGGTAGAAAATGGATTATTAATCTACTTGTTCTTTTAATGTTAATATCTGGTTATTTTGTGTTTTAACATGTTCCATCTACACTTCTGTACTAAACACATATTCTCTTGTTTGGGTGCTTTACATTAGTTTTGGATGATACCACGCATTTGGGTATCAATCTGATACCAAGTAGTTGGTATCGGCAGTTAAATATGACTAAGGTCATTAGTCATATTTAAAGTCTTCATGTGTCCAGGAATGTATTTTCTGAGTTTATGAATAATATACATTTTAAAAAAAAAGGAAAAAATATTTTGTGATGATCAAAAATATCGATATACATTGTAGTATCGACCAGATACGCTCTTTTACTTGGTATACTTGGTATCATTACAGTGGATGTCTGGTGTAGATCTACCCCTGGCATTTGTTTACATTGAGGAGCACTAGCTTGCCGTTAGCGGTGAGTTATTGTATCCTCCTACGGCAGGCCTGGGCAATTGTTTTACTCGGGGGGCCAGATTTTGATAAAATAGCGTGTCTGGGGGCCGGTATATCTATTTTTAGGAACACTAATACAAAACCTCACAATAATGATTTAAAGCGAAAAACGTTATGACAGACGGCCTTAAAAAATGGAATGGAATTCAATTTTTTTTAACTGAATGAGACACCCAGAATGTACATGAAAATAAAGAATGTGGGATTTACAAAATTAACTACGAAAGATAAAACACTGAATATTGACAAAATAATTTACATTCAACCGAAATGCAACCAAAATGCAACAAACATAGTGAAAGAACCCCAACCTACAATCTGAGATAGCTCATAGTGACCATAGTAACTAATTAGATGACCATAGTAACTAATTAGATGACCATAGTAACTAATTAGATGACCATAGTAACTAATTAGATGACCATAGTAACTAATTAGATGACCATAGTAACTAATTAGATGACCATAGTAACTAATTAGATGACCATAGTAACTAGTATATGATGCAGATTCCAAACATTGAAAGAGTTAGTATAGTTGAAGACTTACGGTCATTAGAAAACATCCCTGCACATCATAATGGCAGCTACACTTGTATAACTTAAACAGTTATTAAAGGCCTCATTTCGCGATATTACCATATTTTTGCTGAAAGGATTTAGTAGAGAACATCGACGATAAAGTTCGTAACTTTTGGTCGCTAATAAAAAAACCTTGCCTGTTCGGGAAATAGCAAACGATGTGCGCGTGACGTCACGGGTTGTAGGTCTCCTCACATCCTCACATTGTTTATAATCAGAGCCACCAGCAGCAAGTGCAATTCGGACCGAGAAAGCGACGAGTTCCCCATTAATTTGTGCGTGGATGAAAGATTTGTGGATAAGGAAAGTTAAAGTGAAGCACTAAAAAAAATTAAAAACAATTCAGATGTTATTAGACAGATTTACTAGAATAATTCTGGAAAATCCCTTATCTGTTATTGTGTTAATAGTGTTTTAGTGAGATTATAAAGTCATACCCGAAAGTCGGAATGCTGCGGTGAACGCCAGTGTCTCTGAGAGAAGCCAATGGAGTAGCCAAGATCACAGATGCCTTTTTGACAGCTACAAGGTGAGGTTGCATAATCCACTCAAGTCTCCAGTAAGAGCCGACTTAATATCACAATTTTCCCATCCAAAAACTTGCTGGTCGACGTAGAGAAACATGTTCCCCTGACCGCTCTGTGTTAAAGCTTCACAACAAACAAAGAAACACCGGCTGTGTTTCGGTGCTAAAGGCAGCTGCAATACACCGCTTTCCACCAACAGCATTCTTATTTATAGTCTCCATTATTTATTGAACAAATTGCAAAAGATTCAGCAACATGGATGTCCAAATTACTGTGTAATTATGCGATGAAAAGAGACGACTTTTAGCCGTGAATGTGGCTGGGCTAATATGTCCGCTACAACCCGAGACATCACAAACATGCGTCATCATTCCGCGGCGATTTCAACAAGAAACTCCGCGGGAAATTCAAAATTGTAATTTAGTAAACTAAAGCGGCCGTATTGGCATGTGTTGCAATGTTAATATTTCATCATTGATATATAAACTATCAGACTGCGTGGTTGCTAGTAGTGGCTTTCAGTAGGACTTTAAGCAGTGGCACAATCATGCACGTCATTTCCAAAACAGAAAGTGCAAGATTGTCAAAGACATTTTAAAACAAGCTATGAGTGCACTTTTGTGCATGATGTCACTAAGATGACATATCAAAACAACACTAAATTAAAGTGCACTTTTTGTACAGAACGCCACTACAATAGTTTAAAACAAATAAAGTGCACTTCTGTGCATGATGTCACACAAGATATTTCAATAACTCTCAAATAAGAATGAGCTGCATAATAGGAAATCAAACAGTGTATATATGTCCTTTGTTCTGTGGAAGGTTCCTGCGGACGTTATGTCCTGTTGTTGATTTTGTTTTTCGTACGGTGTTGATCTGGAAATGGTTGCTTCGGCATTTTGTTGCTGTGGCACCGAACGTAGTTGTTGACATGGAGATTCTAAATTCTCTAGCGGGTGACTTTTCAAATAATTCTACAAATTTGCAGTGGTGCTACTTTTTGTAGCAATGCTTTTGCCGCAAATTTGTTCGACATCTTCCCGCTTGAAGCCAAACCACCGCCAAATGATGAACCTCGTGCTGTTTTTTTTAGGAATTGATTCTTCCTTCATTTGTTACCAGATTTGCACCTTCTTTCTCTCGTATTACCACCCGCACCTTACAGTTAGCATCACAGCTAATATTACCAGGTCGCTACCTCTCTGCTCGGGGGGGGGGCGTGTGACGTTGCACACGTGACGTATGTAAGAAGGTGCACTTGTTCATGTCTGGGAAAAGGAGAGACAAGAAAGTGTGAGAAACACATGCAGTGTAATGTCCGCAGCTAAAAGCAACTGTGTGAGAACATATACTCTAATATCACGATATAGTCATTTTCTATATCGCACAGAGACAAACCCGCGATATATCGAGTATATCGATGTATCGCCCAGCCCTAGCTTAACTCTACACTAATTTGCATAAAATACTTTAAAAAGGTCAAACGGTCAACACTTCACAGTCAAAGTAGTTCATTTAAGGGATTAAGCATGTCATACCTTCACCTAAACAATTTGAAATCATATATTTGTTTCAAATGTTTTGTCTGCAAAATGTTGCCGTTCAGAAGTGTGAGTGAAGAAAGAAAATATGGAAGATACACGGTAAAGGAAGAAAGATCTTGTCTAGTACAGCCCCCTGCAACTTAGGGCAGGCCATGGTTTGCAGGCCGACCTGGTGAAACAAAGGAAATTGCTTCTGGGGAAAAGGTTTTATGGTCAAAAGAGGCAAAGGTTGAGAGCCAGAGCCAACATGGTGGCGGCCGCCCCAGTGCTCGCTCTGCTGCTAAACTGCGGCAGTAAGGTAATATAATATGATCACCTGCCGCATTGATGGAAGTTGATTTTTAATCGAATAATTAATGGATTCCAAGCTAGATGTCAGTTTAGGACCTCTAGTCTACCAACGACAGAACCCAGCACCAAGTCCCAAATATTAGCAATAGCGAGACAAGAAACATTTAGTTTGGCAACTGTTTACAATGTTATTTTGTAGGGGTGCATGATAATTATTTGATCAATAATTAATGGGCCGATATGAAACCATGACATCACACCGATAAATCCGATAACATGAACAAATAGCTCAGATAACCAATAAAAAAAAAATGCTCCAATGAGACGAGATTACCTGAAATGTGCTGTTGGTTGGTTAGAGTGAGCAAATGAATCGCTCCTTTATTCACGCTGCTGTTAACGGCCTGTCGTAAAGTTCCCTCTGAGCTCATTGGAAACTAACATGGTGTCCATCATTTGGGACTTCTTAACAGTTTCAGATGAAGACATTTCCTGTGCTATTTGCACCTAAGCCTGGGATGATAAACATTTTGCTGGATGAGCTATTGACCCACAAATCATTTAAATAAATATATACAGTACTTATGATGATATATTGAGAATTGTAAGCTAGTTGTTCTGGGCAAATTGAGTTATGTGGATCCAGATGAATGTGATATAATTCAGAGGAAACTGGATATTAGATATTAGTTAACTATTTGAAAAAGGGGGGCGGATTGAAAAAGTTCATATTTCTTCCCATTACCCTTTTGAGATATGTTGGATTTAATTTTATTTAATTGTATTTTTTGAGAATTACATTTTCTTTTCTTTTTTGTGAAATAATGCATTTGAGATTTTCATATGGTGTTGATGTGGAAATGGTTGCTTCGGAATTAATATGCATACATTGATATATGTATGCATATTATGTACATGTATGATGTGGAGCTGACTATGCCATACTCAATAAACAACAACTAACTACAGAATGTATTTGTGTATGTATATATATGTAAATATACATATACAGGTGCTGTTCATATTAGAATATCATGAAAAAGTTGATTTATTTCAGTAATTATATTCAGAACGTGAAACTTACATATTATATCAATTCATTACACACATAGTGATATATTTGAAATGTTTATTTCTTTAAATGTTGATGATTAGTACTGACAATTACTGAAAATCCCAAATTCAGTATCTCATAAAATAAGAATATTAGTTACGACTAGTACCAAAAAATATGTTTTAGAAATGTGGGCCAACCGAAAAGTATGAACATAGATAGTTTCAGCATGTACGGCAATCAATACTTAGTTGCAGCTCCTTTTGCCTGAATTGCTGCAGCAATACGGCGTGGCATAAAGTCCAGCAGTCTGTTGCACTCCTCAGGTGTTATGAGAGCCCAGCTTGCTTTAATAGTGGTCTTCAGCATTGTTGGGTCTAGCATCTGGCATCTTCCGCTTCACAATACCCCATAGCTTTTCTATGGGGTTAAGGTCAGGTGAGTTTGCAGGCCAATCAAGAACAGGGATACCATGGTCCTTAAACCAGGTACTGCTAGATTTGGCACTGTGTGCAGGTACCAAGTCATGTTGGAAAATGAAATCTTCACCTCCATAAAATTGGTCGGCGGCAGGCAGCATAAAGTGTTCAAAACTTCCTGGTAGACTGCTGCATTGAGCCTAGACCTCAGGAAACCCAGTGGACCAACACCAGCAGATGACATGGCACCCCAGACCATTACCCATTGCGGAAATTTAACACTGGACTTCAGGCAACGTGGATTCTGTGCCTCTCCTGTCCTCCTCCAGACTCTGGGACCTTGATTTCCAAAGGAGATACAAAATGTACTTTCATCTGAAAACATAACTTTGGACCACTCAGCAGCAGTCCAGTCCTTTTTGTCTTGAGCCCAGGTGAGACGCTTTTGAAGTTGTCTCTTATTCAAGAGTGGCTTTACACAAGGAATGCGACAGCTGAAGCCCATATCTTGCACACGTCGGTGCGTGGTGGTTCTTGAAGCACTGACTCCAGCTGCAGTCCACTCTTTGTGGATCTCCCCCACATTTTTGTTTGACAATCCTCTCCAGGGCGCGGTTATCCCTCTTGCTTGTACACTTTTTTCTACCACATCTTCGTCTTCCCTTTGCCTCTCTATTAATGTGCTTGGACACAGAGCTCTGGGAACATCCAACCTCTTTGGCAATGACCTTTTGTGTCTTGCCCTCCTTCTTTAAAGTATCAATGCTCATCTTTTGGACATTTGTCAAGTCAGCAGTCTTCCCCATGATTCTGTGTCATACAGAATCAAAACGAGAGACCATTTAAAGGCTTTTCCAGGTGTTTTGAGTTAGTTAGCTAATTAGAGTGTGGCACCAGGTGTCTTCAATATCTGACCTTTTCTACCACGTCACCAAACTTAGAATGTGCCATGGGCCTTTAAAACATTAGCTGTGGGCCGCAAATGGCTTCCGTGGCACACTTTTGACACCCCTGCTATAGATAATAAAAAATAAAATCTGATAAATCTATGGTTAAAAAGCAGAGGCTGGCGACGCATGCGTGTTTATCATAACTCTCATGCTCTCTCGGTCTCCACCCCTCCCTCACAAATGCTACTGCGTGCACAATTTTTTGTTGTTTTTAACCCCTTCTTAACCCTGAACGTACATTGAAAATACATGCAACCCTAACTTAAAATGCCGGACATTTAAGGCATTTAAGAAACTCCACCCGGACAGCCCCGCAAAAAAAGACTGTGGCGGACTTCCTGCCGCCGTCACCGTGTGGGTTGCCGTGACACTGGACACAAGACGCATCATAACAGGTTTGACTTGCATTTATCATTTCAATAAACCTTCTGTTTTCTTCTGGCCACTCGGTCGCATCACTTTTCAGTGCGCGGACATTTCCTGCTTGCCATCGCTACACGCCTTTCGGCTTCCGGCGTTTGCGTCCGCTGCGGGGGTTCGTCATCTCGCTCTTGTCCTCGTTGTCATGTTACCGTGGTTTCCTCGCCTACTTCTCTCCGATGGTTCCTCCTTCCCCTCTTTTGTGCTGCAGCAACAGATGAGCGGATTGAGCGCAGGTGTGTGGTGAACGCACCTGACTTGGCTGGCTGGAGCGTCGCTCTGAGTGCGTCCCGCCTCTTCTCCCCGCCGCACGCCCCGCCTCTTGGCCGCCATCTCGAGTAGGACCGGCATTTGTCCGACCCTGCTGTCGGCTCCTCGGCTCCGTTTCTCCACATATCTCCCCCGCCAGTAGAAGCCGGGCTTCAGTCCGGCAGAGCTCACTCCCGTCCCTCCGTCTTCTGACGGAGCGGGGAAAAACTGCCCTAGTCGCTTGTCTCCTTCCTTCCTTGGCATCTTCTCCCTTGCGTTTCGACTATGCACCGCTTTGCTTACGCTGAGGCTTTCAGGGCGCCGGTGTTGCTCTTGGGCTGTTGTCATGGCAACCATTGCGTCTGCCAACTCCTCACTTTCTGTGCCGTCCGCTGGGAGAGTGCCCCCGCCGACTCGAACTTTTTTTTTCACTTCTTATCCTCTTCTCTTCTTCCTTCTTGGCGTTTTCTTCCGTCCTTTTCGTCTATTCTTCTTCTGCGACTCTTTTCCCCGCTGCTCTTAGCAGCTCTTCTTGCTTTATCACCAGGGCGATGAGTTCCTCCCTAGTGAGCCTGGAGTACGGTCCCTTGGCATTGCTTTCTTCTTCGGCCCTTTTCTTGTCCTCGGTTTTTCCAGCTGCCCGCCCCACTGGTTGCGATGCAGGCACTGGGCCCCGACGCGGCGTAGGCACCGGGGTTCGACGTGGCGTAGGCACCGGGGTTCGACGTGGCGTAGGCCCCGGGGTTCGACGCGGTGCTGGCACCGGGGTCTGACGTGGCGCAGGCACTGGTACCTCTCGGCGTGGAGCATGTACTTGAACTTCTTCCTGCTCCTTGTCTGAGGCGTCATCTTCATCAGATTCTTCTTCATCATCATCATCCTCTTCTTCATCAACATGATCATCCCGGATTTCTTCAAGTGTTTTCTCTTTTTCCTCAATTTCTTGAGATTCTTTAACTTTTTCTTCATCTTTCCCTTCTTCTTTAGCATACATTTTATCCTCATCATAATCTTCATTATTATCTTCAATCAATCAATCAATGTTTACTTATATAGCCCTAAATCACTAGTGTCTCAAAGGGCTGCACAAACCACTACGACATCCTCGGTAGGCCCACATAAGGGCAAGGAAAACTCACACCCAGTGGGACATCGGTGACAATAATGACTATGAGAACATGATACTGTGAAAGATCAATCCATAATGGATCCAACACAGTCGCGAGAGTCCAGTCCAGAGCAGATCCAACACAGCAGCGAGAGTCCCGTTCACAGCGGAGCCAGCAGGAAACCATCCCAAGAGGAGGCTGATCAGCAGCGCAGAGATGTCCCCAGCCGATACACAGCCGAGCAGTACATGGCCACCGGATCGGACCGGACTCCCTCCACAAAGGAGAGTGGGACATAGATTCATCTACATAATCTTCCAGGCTTTCTTCAAGTGTTTTCTCTTTTTCCTCAATTTATTGAGATCCTTTAACTTTTTCTTCATCTTTGCCTTCGTCTTTGAGATAAATTGTATCTTCATCATAATCTTCATCATCATCAACGTAAATTTCTTCTTCAATGTATACTTCTTCCACGTAAATTTCTTCATCATAAACGTCTTCCTCTTCATCCTTTTCTTTCTCTCCAAGGGTTTCTTCCCTTTTCTCAATTTCTTGAGCTTCTTTGACTTTTTCCTTGTCCTCTTCAGCGTTTCCCTGCATCTCTTCAGGTATTTTCTCTTCAATCTCAATTTCTTGAGATTCTTTACCTTCTTTATTGTCATCCTCGTCCTGCATTTCTCCAGGTCCTGTCTCTGCTGCCTTTTTGTTGCCAGCAGGTGGCGCCTCCTCTGTCTTGCCGTTCTCACTGTCTGGCCGGGCAGCTCCCTCCTCCCACTTTTTGGCCAACAGCTCACCCTGGTGGCCTGCGGATGTCACCGCCGCCTGCCCAGCTCCGGCACCAACTTCATCGGAGTCTTCCTCGGCTTCTTCTTCAGGGGTGCACAGCAGCGCTTGTAGCCTCTGTTTCCCGCCGTTTTTCTTCTGGCTGGAGCGTCGCTCTGAGTGCATCCCGCCTCTTCTCTCCGCCGCACGCCCCGCCTCCTGGCCACCATCTCGGGTAGGACCGGCATTTGTCCGACCCTGCTGTCGGCTCCGTTTCCCCACAGTGACATATCCGGTGAAAAGAGGAGGTATGGTCAGTCTATCGTAGCCCGGTCGCTGCAAGCTTGCCGCAGACGAAACAAATATGTAGCTGTTCGGCCACAATACCCAGCAGTATGTTTAGAGGAGAAAAGTAGAGGAACACCAAACCTACCGTCAAGCATGGTGGTGGTAGTATTATGCTGTGGGCCTGTTTTGCTGCCAATGAAACTGGTGTTTTACAGAGAATAAATAAGACAATGAAAAAGGAGGATTACCTCCAAATTCTTCAGGACAACCTAAAATTATCAGCCCTGGAGGTTGGGTCTTGGGCGCAGTTGGGTGTTCTAACAGGACAATGACCCTAAACACATGTCAAAAGTGGTAAAGGAATTACTTAATCAGGCTGTAATTAAGGTTTTAGAATGGCCTTCCCAAAGTCCTGACTTAAACATGTGGACAATGCTGAAGAAACAGATCCATGTCAGAAAACCAACAAATTCACCTGAACTGCACAAATTGTGCGAAGAGGTCAAAAACTCCAGCAGAAGTTTGCCAGAAGCTTGTGGATGGCTACCAAAAGCGCCTTATTGCTGTGAAACTTGCCAAATGGACATGGAAGCAAATATTTACATGGCTGTATGTATACTTTAGACCTAGTAGATTTGGTCACATTTTCAGTACAGCCATAATAAATTCATGAAAGAACCAAACTTCATGAATGTTTTTTGTGTTTGGTGTTTATGTCTAAGTATCTTATCTGTTTCTGGCGGGCGTTGTGGAGTCCCACTCTGTTCAGCAGTCCATGAACACACTGTTAAAACACCCGTCTTGTACAGAACGATCACTCTGTGTTAAGAGAGCACAGCATGGAGGTTTAACGACAACGAATAGCTTAGTTGCTTTGACAGAAATGTGTTTGTATACGTTTGGATTGGGATATGTTGTTTCTTAATGGGGAAGGATGTTATTGTTTCTTGTTCTCATGTTAGCATTTAAGTTAGCGAGCTGGTGCCAGTCAGTCCGTGAGGGTATCATATAACCCAATTTATCGTTGAATCCCTAACCACAACTTATAGAGCAGTGGTCCTCAACCATGTTGGAGGTACCGAACCCCACTAGTTTCATACACGTATCCATCGAACCCTTCTTTAGTGAAAAATTAAAAAAATATTTTTTTTTCAAATTTAAGAAAAAGTAATGTTTTTTTTACTGGTGCACAAAATGAACCGTGCATGAACATCAACTTGTTCAAAGAACAAAACCAACACAGTGCGTGAACTCACAACAAATTACACACCTTACACACATTACCATGAATTGATTAACGTAGACCATGACTTAAAAAAGTTGAAAAACTTATTGGGGTGTTACCATTTAGTGGTCAATTGTACGGAATATGTACTGTACTGTGTAAACTGTACTGTTTCATATAACGTATTCTCTTCCTTTTCAATCTACAAGTAAAAGTTTCAATCCATCAATCAAAAAGAGGGAACATTGTTTGGGGGTATCCATAATACGCCAATAGGGAGAAGTCTTTATTTACACTATAAGTCGGCTGTGTGTGGCGGAGGCTCCGCCGAACCCCTGAGGCCAAGTCACCGAACCCCTCGGGTTTGATCGAACCCAGGTTAAGAACCACTGCTATAGAGGCTTGCATCCATCCATCCATTCTCTACTGCTTGTCTTTTTCGGGGTCGCAGCTGAGTTGGAGCCTATCCTATAAACCCCGTTTCCATATGAGTTGGGGAATTCTGTTAGAGGTAAATATAAACGGAATACAATGATTTGCAAATCCTTTTCAACCCATATTCAGTTGAATGCACTACAATGATAAGATATTTGATGTTCAAACTTATAAACTGTATTATTTTTTTGCAAATAATAATTAACTTAGAATTTCATGGCTGCAACACGTGCCAAAATAGTTGGGAAAGGGCATGTTCACCACTGTGTTACATCACCTTTTCTTTTAACAACACTCAATAAATGTTTGGGAACTGAGGAAACTAATTGTTGAAGCTTTGAAAGTGGAATTCTTTCTCATTCTTGTTTTATGTAGAGCTTCAGTCCTTCAACAGTCCGGGGTCTCCACTGTCGTATTTTATGCTTGTTAATGCGCCACACATTTTTGATGGGAGACAGGTCTGGACTGCAGGCGGGCCAGGAAAGTACCCGCACTCTTCTTTTACGAAGCCACGCTGTTGTAACATGTACTGAATGTGGCTATCATTGTCTTGCTGAAATAAGCAGGGGCGTCCATGAAAAAGACGGCGCTTCGATGGCAGCATATGTTGTTCCAAAACCTGCATGTACCTTTCAGCATTAATGGTGCCTTCACAGATGTGTAAGTTACCCATGCCTTGGGCACTAATGCACCCCCATACCATCACACATGCTGGCTTTTACACTTTGCGTCGATAACAGTCTGGATGGTTCGCTTCCCCTTTGGTCCGGATGACACAATGTCGAATATTTCCAAAAATATTTTGAAATGTGGACTCATCAGAGCACAGAACACTTTACCACTTTGCATCAGTCCATCTTAAATGATCTTGGGCCCACAGAAGCCTGCGGCGTTTCTGGATGTTGTTGATAAATGGCATTCGCTTTGCATAGTAGAGCTTTAACTTGCACTTACAGATGTAGCGACGAACTGTATTTAGTGACAGTGGTTTTCTGAAGTGTTTCTGAGCCCATGTGGTGATATCCTTTAGAGATTGATGTCGTTTTTTTATACAGTGCCGTCTGAGGGATGGAAGGTCACGGTCATTCAATGTTGGTTTCCGGCCATGCCGCTTACGTGGAGTGATTTCTCCAGATTCTCTGAACCTTTTGATGATATTATGGACCGCGGATGTTGAAATCCCTAAATTTCTTGCAATTGCACTTTGAGAAAGGTTGTTCTTAAACTGTTTGACTATTTGCTCACGCAGTTGTGGACAAAGGGGTGTACCTCGCCCCATCCTTTCTTGTGAAAGACTGAGCATTTTCTGGGAAGCTGTTTTTATACCCAATCATGGCACCCATCTGTTCCCAATTAGCCTGCACACCTGTGGGATGTTCCAAATAAGTGTTTGATGAGCATTACTCAACTTTATCAGTATTTATTGCCACCTTTCCCAACTTCTTTGTCACGTGTTGCTGGCATCAAATTCTAAAGTTAATGATTATTTGCAAAAAAAAAAAAAAATGTTTATGAGTTTGAACATCAAATATGTTGTCTTTGTAGCATATTCAACTGAATATGGCTTGAAAAGGATTTGCAAATCATTGTATTCTGTTTATATTTACATCTAACACAATTTCCCAACTCATATGGAAACAGAGTTTGTGGATACACTCGGGCAGAAGGCAGGTTACACCCTGGACAAAGACGTCACAGGGCCAACACAGATTGACAACATTCACACTCACATTCACACACTAGGTCCAATTTATTGTTGTCAATCAACCTATCCCCAGGTACATGTCTTTAGACATGTAAAAAAATGCTACCAATGTTGTCTTTTTGACTGTTCACTTCCACTAAATCTGCCTTTGGTTTTAGATAACTTTGGACTGTTTCCTTTTGTATTCTGCTCAAAGCCCAGAGATACTTTAATAACTTCCCCCACAGGAATTCTGGTGTTCCTTTTGCAGCGGAACATGCCAACCAGATCCCGTGCGCTCTTCAAGTTTGTTTTAGCCGCACAATATTTTATGCCATTTTTTTTTTGTTCTTCCCCTTCTCTGTGTCAGCCTGACCCACAGTGTTCGAGCTGAGTTTATTTTCTCCACACCCGTTGTGATCAGTAACCATGCTAAAATGGAGAGTCGTGTGAGCGCCATTGATGGTAACACATGCTAATGCAAAAGCACAGGAAAGGGTTAAAATGGAAAAAAGTGTTGAAGCAAATTCCCTCCTGGTATCTTTCAGTGTTATCAGTTGCTCTGGAGGGCACTGCAGCACACACTGCCTTTATTCAAAGGCCCAGTGTCACACGCCTCTGTGGAAATGAGTCCTGAGGACCACACGCTGCCTCCAGCCACCATCCCTGAACCCACCCTTGCTTTGTGCAGCCTATACTTCTACACTGTCAGCCCCGACTCCTTGTCTCGTGTTACGGGATTTGGCAAGAGGCAGCCAATGGAGAATGTAATCAGCACGGTTTAATCTTATTCATAGCCTCTCAAGTGCAACACAAGTGGAAGCAAATAAAGGCCAAGAAAGCAAACATGGCAGAAACACCTTTTCCTTACACAGGTGAACACCGAGGGCTGAAAATAATTAGCAACTTGCCGGCGATCTGTTTTCCTGTGACATTCATAAGTTGACGCCCACACTTGATCACGCGGACACGCCAGCGCTTCTGTGTACTCTGTTGTTGTTACTTTACGAGCAACACGCTAAAGGCCTACTGAAATGAGATGTTCTTATTTAAACGGGGATAGCAGGTCCATTCTATGTGTCATACTTCATCATTTCCCCATATTGCCATATTTTTGCTGAAAGGATTTAGTAGAGAACATCCATGATAAAGTTCCCAACTTTTGGTCGCTAATAATAAAGCCTTGCCTGTACCGGAAGTAGCAGACGATGTGCACGTGACATCACGGGTTGTAGGGCTCCTCACATCCTCACATTGTTTATAATCATAGCCACCAGCAGCAAGAGCGATTCGGACCTAGAAAGTGACGATTTCCCCATTCATTTGAGCGAGGATGAAAGATTTGTGGATGAGGAAAGTTAGAGTGAAGCACTAGAATGGAGAAAAAAAAAAGGTGACGGCAGTGGGAGCGATTCAGATGTTATTAGACACATTTACTAGGATAATTCTGGAAAATCCCTTATCTGCTTATTGTGTTAGTAGTGTTTTAGTGAGATTGAATAGTAGTACCTGAAAGTCGGAGGGGTGTGGTGACCGCCAGTGTCTCTGATGGAAGCCATAGATGAGCCAAGAATGTCGCAGCTGCCTCTTTGTCAGCTGCAGGACGACACAAGCTCCGGTAAGAGCCAACGTATTACCACAATTTTCTCATCGAAACCTGCCGGTTGACATGTGGTAGAGAAACATGTTCGCTTGACCGCTCTGTTCCACATTAAAGTTTCACAACAAACAAAGAAACACCGGCTGGATTTTGGTTGCTAAAGGCAGCTGCAATCCACCAACAGCATTCTTCTTTGATGTCTCCATTATTTATTGAACAAATTGCAAAAGAGTCAGCAACACAGATGTCCAAAATACTGTGTAATTATGCGATGAAAAGAGACGACTTTTAGCCGTAAGTGGTGCTAATATGTCCGCTCCAACCAATAACGTCACAAACACGCGTCATCATACACGTCGTCATTCCGCGACGTTTTCAACAGGACACTTCACGGGAAATGTAAAATTGCAATTTAGTAAACTAAAGCGGGCGTATTGGCATGTGTTGCAATGTTAATATTTCATCATTGATATATAAACTATCAGACTGCGTGGTGGCTAGTAGTGGCTTTCAGTAGGCCTTTAACTGGTCAACAGGAACCTAAAGAAGATGGTGAAGTGACCTCTTCTCTCAATGGATGTGTCAGCAATACACACTGCCTCCACCTGCAGGACTGAAGTGGAACAATATCAACTGCCACTTATGACCATTGATTATTAATTTTCCAATTCATTTATGATAAGTGCAGTCGACAGTTTAAGAGTATCAACACAATATTTAAACTAGTTCCTTATTCTATTTTATTACATATTTAATATGTAATGTTTGATGAAAACAAAGTCAATAGTTTTTGCTTTGGTCTTATAATTGTATATTATCTCCTCATTTAAAT